>NC_133380.1:9973386-10090886 GCF_049309525.1 Garra rufa | reverse complement strand
AAATACAGAGGCAAGAAAGGTGAAATAGACCGGAGTTAACTTGCTTAGATATACAAAGAAATAAAGATTAGCCATGAACGCTAAAATGTACAAGCAGAGGGGACCGATAGTCTAAAGAGGGTTCAATTGCTTTAATGATTGGGTGTGTTGTTTCTAGATGTTTTCAATCTTACAGTCATGCAGGCTGTGTCAGTATGACTCGGAAAGGAAACTTTAATCTTGTGTCCATTTGGCTCTTTTGTGCTTTTTAAACTAATTGCACCTCCACAAGTTACTGCAGGGAGCTTTTTTTTCATCGGAGCTCACAGTTAACAACATCGTTCTGGAATGACAAATCTTTCCATGGGCTCATTTGAATTTTTCCAGATGTCTTAACACTGTTCAACATTTGTTCGATAAAAGCCAAGAATTACGCAAATAAGTGTATGGACGAGCTGAAAGTTGAATCTGTGAGTAAAAACAAATGCTGTTGTGGATCATTTGTTAGTTTCTAAACGATATATAAAACTTTTGTGGAAAAATCTTATTACTTTGTATATTTTCCTTTAAGAATTATCTTTTACAAAGAACATAATCTGTGAAATGTGGTAAAAATTATTTTGTAGATTCATAGTGGCCTCCCCTGCTAAAAAAAAAAAACAGCATGGTAGCTGGTTTAAGCCGGTCCCTAGCAGGTTATGAGCTGGTCATGTGCTAGTCCTAAGAAACTAGCTCCTGCTCAGGACCATCTTATAACCAGCTCAGGACCATCTTAAACCAGCTAATGACCAACTAAGGTCCTTCTTAAACCAGCTCATGACCAACTAAGAACCATCTTAAACCAGCTCATAACCAGTTTAAACCAGCTCATGACCAAACTGTGGTTAAAATAATTTTGTAGATTTATAGTGGCCTCCCCTGCTGAAAAAAACAGCATATGCTGGTTAGGATGTTTTGAAGCCTGGTAGCTGGTTTAAGCCGGTTCCTTAGCTGGTTATGAGCTGGTTTAAGCTGGTAATGTGCTGGTCCTAAGCAATTAGCTCCTGCTCAGGACCATCTTATAACCAGCTCAGGACCAGCTAAAACCATCTTAAACCAGCTCATGGTCAACTAAGGACCAGCTTAAACCATCTCAGGACCAGTTTAAACCAGCTCATGACCAACTAAAAACCAGCTTAAACCAGCTCATAACCATCTTATAACCAGCTCAAAACCATCTTAAACCAGCTCATGACCAACTAAGGGCCAGCTTAAACCAGCTCAGGACCCACTATAGATCGGCTTAAACCAGCTCATAACCAGTTTATAACCAGCTCAACTTAAACCAGCTCATGACCAACTAAAGACTAGCTTTAACCAGCTCATAACCAGCTTATACTTAGCTCATGGCCAACTAGGGACCAGTTTAAACCAGCTCATTACCAGTTCAGGACCATCTTAATCCAGCCCATGACCAACTAAGGACCATCTTAAACCAGCTCATGACAACTAAGGACTATCTTAAACCAGCTCAAAAGCAAGTTTATAACCAGCTTATTACCAGCTCAGGACCAACTAAAGGCCAGCTTAAACCAGCTCATTACCAGTTCAGGACCATCTTAATCCAGCTCATGACAACTAAGGACTATCTTAAACCAGCTCAAAAGCAAGTTTATAACCAGCTCAGGACCAACTAAAGGCCAGTTTAAACCAGCTCATATCCAGCTTATAACCAGCTCAACACCAGCTTAAACCAGCTCATGGCCAACTAAGGACTATCTTAAACCAGGTTATAACCAGCTTTTAACCAGTTTAGGACCAGCTTAAACGATCTGATGACTAACTAAGGACCATCTTAAACCAGCTCATAACCATCTTATACCCAGCTTATGACCTACTAAGGACCATCTTAAACCAGCTCAGGACCAGCTTAAACCAGCTCATGACCAACCAAGGACCAGCTTAAACCAGCTCAGGACTAGCTTAAACCAGCTCATGACCAACTAAGGATCTTCTTAAACCAGTTCATAACCAGTTTATAACCAGCTCAGGACCATCTTAAAACAAGTTTGAGACCAACCAAGGGCTGCTCAGGACCATCTTAAACCAGCACATGACTAATTAAGGACCTGCTCATAACCAGTTTAAACCAGCTCATAACCGGCTTATAACCAGCTCAGGGCCATCTTAAAACAGCTCATAACCAACTAAGGACCAGCTTAAACCAGTTCATAACCAGTTTATAACCAGCTAAGGACCAGCTCATGACCAACTAAGGACCATCTTAAACCAGCTAAGGACTAGCTTAAACCAGCTCATGACCAACTAAGGACCATCTTAAACCAGCTCATAACCAGTTTATAACCAGCTCAGGGCCATCTTATAACCAGTTTGAGACCAACCAAGGGCTGCTCAGGACCATCTTAAACCAGCACATGACCAATTAAGGACCTGCTCATAACCGGTTTAAACCAGCTCATAACCAGCTTATAACCAGCTCAGGGCCATCTTAAAACAGCTCATAACCAACTAAGGACCAGCTTAAACCAGTTCATAACCAGTTTATAACTAGCTCAGGACCATCTTAAACCAGCTCATAACAAGTTTATAACCAGCTCTTAACCAACTAAGGACCAGCTCAAACCAGTTACATGCTTCGAAACATACTTAACCAGCATATGCCTTTTTTTCAACAGGGTAAAAACATTTATGGACACAGAGGCTGTATTTAAATCTTTGAGTGCCATTGCATTAAATATAAAATATAAAATCAAATGATTTTCTCACAACTAAATTTACTTTTTTTCAATCATGGGATGATGTTAAACCTAGAACATTTTCACATTTAATGCTCTGATGCTCATGATGTTATAAATACCCACAAGGCTCCAGGAATGACCTTATATCTTTCCAGCTGGCTTCTCTTTTGGGAGTGAAATTCGCTTTGAAATATCTGTTAGCCTCCCATGTAGACTTGCCACATTCTTATGAAAGGGAAAAATCAACAAGGCATCCTTAGCGCTACAGTAATGTACACAGGACAGTCAAGGGGTCTTGCCTCAATGTGGGGGGTCCTTACGCTGGCACACTTCCTCTGACCCTCAGGGTCATCTCCATGGCAACCCACATCTACGGCTCCCATAGGGAACGCTACTGGATTGCATTCAGATGGTCTTAGGTAGACTGTGGTGCTTAGTGGTGGTTTTGGATTAATTGTTTTAATGTTATTAATTAAAGAAAAGGTTCCTGTAATTGATTGATTGATTGATTGATTTATAAGCACATTCATTTTTTTCATTTTAATAAAAAGTAGACTGTGATACTGTCTGATGGTATTGATTGAAAAGTTTCATTGTTAATAACTACTGAAAACCTTATTAGCTACGTTTTTTAATTTAATTAATTATTATTATTTTTTGGTTGTAGCACCAGTTTTTCCAGTTATTTATTTATTTATTTTTTAAAATTTTGTATTTATTTAATTTTAATTATTTTTAATTTTAATAAAATATAACTGTGCTCTCTGATGGTAATCAGAGTTTTTATTAATTTTTAATAAGTAGGCATATAATACATTTAATTGTAATCGAATATGGAATGCTTTCTGGTGGTATTGATTTATTAGTTTTATTTTTTACATTTATTCAAATTTTATTTATTGTATTTTATTTTATTTTAATTATTAATTACATTTTTGGTTGTAGCCCCTTTTTTTCAAGTCACTTTTTTCCATTTTGTTTTTATTTATTTTTGGTAAGCAGGCATTTTTTTATTATTATTTAATTTAATTTAATTATTATTATTATTATTATTATTATTATTATTATTATTATTATTATTATTATTATTATTATTATTATTATTATTATTATTTTGTAGAACCTGTTTTTTCCAGTCACTTTTTTCAATTTTCTGTTTATTTATATTTAGTAAGTAGACATATAATAAATTTAATTTGAATAAATTATGGACTGTGGTACTGTCTGATGGTATTGATTTAATAGTGTTATTGTTAATAACGGATGAATTTTTTTTTTTAAATTTAATTTAATTAATTAATTATTACTATTATTATTATTATTATTATTATTATTATTATTATTATTATTTTGTAGAACCTGTTTTTTCCAGTCACTTTTTTTCAAATTTCTATTTATTTATATTTAGTAAGTAGACATATAATACATTTAATTTGAATAAATTATGGAATGTGGTAGTGTCTGATGGTATTGATTTAATAGTTTTATTTTTAATAACTGATGAAAAATTAAATAAATTAATAAATTAATACATTTATTTTATTTATTTATTTATTTTGGTTGTAGCACCTTGTTTTTTCAGTTACTTTTTTGTTTAGTAAGTAGACATAATGCATTTAATGTTAAAAAAAAATTATGGACTGTGGTACTGTCTGATGGTATTGATTTAACAGTTTTATTTTTAATATCTGATAAAAACCTTATTGCCTTTTTTTATTCTAATTTAATTTATAATTTTTTATTTTTGGTTGTAGCACCTTGTATTTTTCCAGTCACTTTTTTAGTTTTGTTTTTATTTATTTTTTGGTAAGTAGGCATATAATACATTTATTTTTATTAAAATGTATGGTGGCATTAATACAATATATATATATTTTTTTTTATTAACTAATGAAAAGCTTTCTGTCTGTTTATGCAATTTACTTTAGCTAGTATCTCCATGTTTTTTCCATCACTGTTTATTATTATTATACTGATGTTTTGGTATACTGATGATTTAATTGAATGTATTTCAATTTTATTATTAAATTTGAAATTTTGGTTTATTTTCATTTATTTCGTTTTATTTGTATCGATGTCTTGGTAATACTGCATCTAAACTAGATAGACTGCATACTATCTCGTTTAGACTGCATACTACAAAAACTAGATAGACATGCGCTTCTACCGACTAGATAAAATCAAAATAATCTACTCTGAATAGGATACAAGTGCTGGCTGTCAGCATTCATAAATCCAAAGTAATATCATGCTCCACAAGCAAATATCCCATGACAAACAAGAAATCATACAACAGACTCGAAGTTCTCCTCTCAGCACTGAATTCATGAGATACAGGGCTGTTATACAATCAAGCCATAGATCCCCCGATCTGCAGGTTATATAACTATAACAGTCCTCGGCTAATGTAACCACTCTGACAAACACACATCCACACACTTCATTTGAACATAATCAGCTGTATTTTTATGGCATGCGTGTGTGTGCTTGAAGTTTCAGGCGTTCTCCAGCACAGCAGGACGGGGATGTTTGGGTTGACGCCAGGGTCAGTTGGCTCTGCTTTGACAGTTTTATATATACCCAATAGATGGCTGGCTACGTTCACTGGAAGGTTTCATATCTTCACTCCCACCGGTATGGCTTTCTCTGATTCTCAACTGGCTGTATTATTTACGTTAGCCGAGCTGATGAGACTCAGCCTGCGTGGGCGGCCCGTGGCTCCTCTCATGGTTGGGTGTTTCCCGCATTTGGCACTCCTTTGTGTTTATATTTGAAAATCTTGCACTGAAACAGGAGCCGGCGGAAGTAGAAAGATACAGAGTTGATCTGAACAGATAAAAAGTGAAAGGAGAAGGGAATGGAAAGACAAAGCAGATGAGTTTCAAAACCTCCTTTTCCTCCTCGTTATCTTCTCTCTCTCTCTTTTTAGCGATTAGCGCAGAGGTCTAGATCACAGGCACCGACGGGAGCGCAAATCTGTTTCCAATATGACTTCTTCCTGTGAAGGCAGGAAATGGCCCTTCACTCTCAAAAGCCCCAACAAAGCCTCCCTGTCTGCTGCACGAGCTCTGGAAACTGCTTCTTCTGCGTTCCTAAGGTCAGTTTCCCCACAGGAAGCCACATTAGAGCTGCTGAGGCCTGGGGTGAAGCCGTACCCGCCTGTCTTCAAAGGTCACCGGAGTCACCTGAAAAATCTGACGCCCGTCAGCAACATGTGGAGCTGACCTGACACCAGACTCAGAATGATAATGATATTTTTTGGGCTGCACACCTTTTTGCGAGTGGAGGTATCAGAAATCAACAACCAAATATTTGCGCAGTTTTGGGTTTTCCGAATTCACAAAAACAACTCCAAATGTTGCGCTCACTCCAGATCTACGTTTAATAAATATGCGGGAAGGATTGTGATTGGGAAAGCAGATGTGTTTGATGGCACTGACTATTCCTTGAGGAGCCATGAGATAAGAGGTTGACAAAGTTGAATGTATTCTTTGTTTTGGCTTGAGCAAACAGATCCCAGCAACGGATACTTGCTCTTTGCCAGCAGTGTTGAGATTTGTGCTTTTATTATTGGTGTTTTCTAATTAATTTATTTAAAAAAAAAATTGTAAACAGTTATGACAATGATATACTTTAATGTCGTTGGGCAATATTTTATTATTTTTTATTAATGTCTTGGTAATACTGCATGTAAAACTATCATTACCTATTGATTAAAAAAGGTTCATTTTAATAAAATATAGACTGCTGGTTAGTGGTATTCATTTAATATTTTTTTAAATTATTATCTAAATGTTTTTACCTTATGCTAAACTTACTGCCTGTTTTTTTTATTATTTATATTTTTTGTCGCTATTTTTGTATTATTCGTATTTTTTTATTAATTTTTTTATTGATGCTCTTTGCCAACAGTGGTGATATTTTATATATATATATATATATATATATATATATATATATATATATATATATATACTTTTTGTTGGTGTTTTATAATTATTTTATTTGTTGCACCTTTTTGGCAAAAATGACAATAATATACTTTCACTTTACTACTTTGATTTATTTAATTTAATTTTGTTGTTTGTTTATTTTATTTTTTATTATTTGTTTATTTTTATATTGGAGTCTTAGTAATACTGCCTGTAAAACTAGTATTATAGACCACTTATTAAAAAAAAAGAAATTTAATTACAAAAAGATGTAGACTGCTATTTGGTGGTATTGATTTAATAGTTTTATTGTTATGAACTGATGTTATGAAAACTTTCTGTCTGTTTTTTTTACATTTTAATTTATTTATTTGTCACTATTTTCTTTTTTTATTATTATTATTATTATGAGTTTAAATTTGTATTCATGCTAAACTTTCTGTCTGTTTTTACATTTAAGTTTATTTATGTCATTTGTCTATTTTCTTCTTCTTTTTTTAATCATGCTCTTTGCCAACAATGTTGTGATTTGTATTTTTTATTATTGCTGTTTTAAAGTATTATTTTTTTTATTTGTAGCACTTTTTTTGAAAACACTCATAACAATGATATACTTTCATGTCATTTTTTCCCATGTAATTTTTCATTATTTGTTTTTCATTAACTACTATTAAAGACCAAATTCTTAAAAAAATAATTTATGTTTTCTAATTATCTTATTTAATTTGTTTATATATCTACTCTCATGTCGTTGGGCAATATTTTTTTATGTTATTGTTTGTTCTTATTATTTGTTTTATTTATATTGATATCTTGGTAATACTGCATGTAAAACTATTATTATAGACCTACTTATTACATTTTTTTTTTAATTTTATTAAAATGTAGACTGCTGTTTATTGGTGTACTGGTTTTGTTATCAACATGCAAAACTTTCTTCCTGTTTTTTTACATTTTAATTAATTTTTTTCTATTTAGTTTTTCTTGGCAATGACATTGATATTTGTACTTTTTATTATTAGTTGTGTTTTCTAATGTTTTCTAAGCACTAATGTACTGATATTAAAATGGCAAAAGAGCTGATCATTTTTAAAGCATTGTGGCCAATAACTGCTAAATGTTTGACTTGAGCCAGAAAATAACCACTTAACAACCTGGAGGAAACACTCTATTTAATTTAATTACACAATGTTTCACAATGTCCTCTGTATATTGTGTTATTTGTTGTATTATAGTAATGTCTTGTACTTGTACTGTGCATACTGTTACTGTTGTCTGATGTCACAGTGTTGGTGTTTTTTTCCCTCACAACAGTTAATTGTCTAAAATAAACATGGAATCAGGGCCTATTGGAGGAACACCATGTACTCATGTTCAAATGGCAAAGTTTGCCTTAACTTGTTTTTGTCAAAGCAGTGAACATCCTAAATAAGGTGGTAGACATTATTTGATTGCGTCATTGCAGTAATGGATTGTTCTGTACTTTTTAAAAGTAAACCCTTCTTATTGCCATTGCTCAGCTTTTCCTTTGTGATATTATGAATGAACGCTCTCTCCTTTTCTGTCTCTCTCTCCCTCTCTCTCCAGATGATTAACCTAAGGTCAAACCATCTAATGACTGACCTCCTCCATTATTGAACTGTAAGATGTCACACCTCCAGCACCATGATTAGCTTCTTTTATATGTTTGACACTGTTAAAATGCCTATATACATGTTTTCTCCCAGCATGGTGCCCATTAGTGTCTCAGTAGAATCTGTCCATGAAAAAAAAAAAAAACACAAAAAGGGTTTGCTAAGCTCTCTAGAAAAAAATAATGAGCATGTTTTTGAAGTATCAGGGTCAATGACCAATAAATGTGTTTGTGATTTGTAGGTCTTTATAAATCTGTATTAAATCCTTTAAGGATAAATATTGAAATGCAAGTGAAAATGTTATTTTGCATGCATACACTACCAGTCAAAAGTTTGTTTTTATTTAAAATAGTCTTTCATGCTTACCAAGCCTGCATTTATTTGATCAAAAGTACACAAAAACAGTAAAATTGTGAAATATTTTTACTATTTAAAATAACTGCTTTCTAATTCAGTATCTTTCAAAATGTAATTTATTTCTGTGATCAAAGCTACATTTTTAGCATCATTACTCCAGTCACATGATCCTTCAGAAATCATTGTAATATTCTGATTTGCTGCTCAAAAAACTATTATGTATTATTATTTATTTGTTATTTTTCACGTTTCTTTGATGAATAGAAAGTTCAGAAGAACAGCATTTATCTGAAATAGAAATCTTTGTAACATTATAAATGTCTTTATCATCACTTTTGACCAATTTAAAACATCCTTGTTAAATAAAAGTATTCAGTTCTAAAAATAAAATAAAATGCTGGTTTTAAGCTTATAGTGTATAATGTTACACAAGCTTTTTATTTCAGATAAATGCTCAACTTTGGATACTTCAATTCATCAAAGAATCCTGAAAACAAATTTACTCAACTGTTACTCAATATATTAATAATAATAATATATAAAAAAAAATCTTGAACAGCAAATCAGCATATTAGAATGATTTCTGAAGGATCATGTGACACTGAAAACTGGGGTAATGATAATGAAAATTTAGCTGTGATCACAGGAATAAATTACATTTTAAAATATATTCAAATAGAAAGGAGTTATTTTAAGTAGTAAAGTATTTCACAATAATACAGCTTTAGCTGTATTTTGGATCAAACAAATCCAGGCTTGGTGAGCAGAAGAGACTTTAAAAAAGTCTTACTGTTCAAAAACGTTTGAATGGTAGTACATATCTATTTTTTAATTTAGAATGTAAAAACATGCTTTCAATCACATTCAGGAGACTCTGTCTTTATGAGATCTTTATTAGATGTTTTTTGAATAACTTGATAGATCTGGCGAAAATTGTGCATCACGTCATTGGCTTGTCTGCTTGTGTATATGAGGCGTGAAGCGACCCGTTCATTCTGGGCAGAACAAAGTGGACATCATGCCAAGGCCTGTGTAATCTCAACAAAACACTCACTCACACACCCACTGCTTGAAGGGTTTAGTGATATGAAATAGCTGCGGTGTTTTAATATAATTAAATATGTATGATGCTACTTGTGTGTAATTGTGCTGGTGTGCACAATTATTTGGTGTGTATTTGTGTATTTGTGACCACAGAATAACCCTTTCTAAAGATCCTCTGGGCCTTTAGGCTATAGGTGATCTGTAGAACGTGCTAAATGTGTGTGTGTTTGCACGTTAGCGAAGGTCACTGGTGCAGATCAGGTGTCGCTTGTAATCTGAGAAGCCAATTAGTGTGCTTCTGCACTGTGCCAAATGCCCGGTTTCTCTCTGCCTCATTAGGCTAACACACACCACTATGACCATTTACAAGTTGCCAAAAACATCTGAAGACTCTCTTTAGATCTAGTAAACAGTTTGTGAACTCCGAATGCAAAAAGCAGCATCTTGCATTGTCAGCATTCATCGCTGTCAAACTTCTCTTAAAGGGATAGTTCACCCAAAAATGAATATTCTGTCGTTAATTACTCACCATTATAATGTTCCAAATCTTTAAGATCTTTGTTCGTCTTCAGAACACAAATGAAGATATTTTTGATGAAATCTTAGAGCTTTCTGACCCTGCATACTCTCTAAAAAAAAAATAAAGGTGCTTCACGATGCCATAGAAGAACTTTTTTGTCTAAATTTCTTTCTTTGTGGTGAAAGAAGGTTCTTCAGATTATAAAAAGGTAAGAAAGAGATGGCTCTTTAAAGAACCTTTGACTGAATGGTTCTTTGTGGAACTAAAAATGGTTCTTCTATGGCATCGCTTGAAGAACCTTTTAAAGCACCTTTATTTTTAAGTGTGTAGACAGCAAGGGTCCTACCACATTTAAGTCCAGAAAGGTACCAAGAAGATTGAAATATAGTCCATCAGTGGTTCATCCATAATATTATGAAGCTAAGGAGAAGAATTGTTAAATAAAGTTGTAATTTTACCTTTTTGCGCACCAAAAGTATTCTCATCTATGTGGTACCTTTGTGGAACTTGAACATGGTAGGATCCTTGCTGTCTATGGAGGGTCAGAAACAAAAATACCTTCATTTGTGTTCCAAAGATAAAAAAAGGTTTTACTAGTTTGGAACAACATGTGGGTGAGTAATTAATGATGGAATTTTCATTTTTGGGTGAACTCTTTAATGCAAAAGCACAAAAATTGGCTCTCATGAGAACAATACAGTTTAGTGTGGGGTTATTTGGTTTCAAATTAAATGTATGGATGTTTACTTCCTGTCCAGCAATTTTGCCATCTGTATAGTAGCTCAGGTACACCAGACTCACACAAAGGAAGCACCGTGAATTACCGCTATAGGGTAACTAAATACAGGGGCAGACCAAACCCCATCTGGCCCTTAAATCTACCTGAGACCTTTCAACACAGTTGGGTGTTTTTTTCCTTTCTTTTCTTTTTATGGATTTATGTGACTTATTATGTATGATTGTGTAATACTAAAGATTCGGTCAGATTTGGATGCAAGTTTAGCATTTAGCACAACCTAGAAAGCATGGTTTATGCTATTTAAATGGTTATTAGTCTTGGTTATTTATTAATGAATCCAGGTTTTTACAAAGGTTTTCAGAAGCACAGCTGTTTTCAACATTGATAATAATGATAAATGTTCTTGATAAGCAAATCGGCATATTATACATATTTAGAATTATTTCCAAAGGATCATGTGGCACTCAAGACTGGAGTAATGATGCTAAAAATTCAGTTTTGCATCACAGGAATAAATAAAAAATTTATTTTTATTTTTTTTTAAAAATGGTTATTTTAAATAGCAATAATATTTCAGATTATTACTGTTTTTACTGTATTTAAATGCAGCCTTGGTGAGCATAAAATATTTATAAAATATATATATATATTTAAATCTTTTGAACGGTAGGGTAGATATGACATAAAAGTTTCATGATTTTAATTAAGTAGACATGCTTTTTGTTTAAGAGTCTAGAAAATTATAAAAAAAATGGAATCCAGAGAAATTAAAATGGAAAAAAAATGGAAGGAAAAAAACCCCCCAGAATTTAGGGAAAAAAAGCGAATTTCATAGGGCCTTAAAAATTAGTTTTTGTTAAACTTTTATTAAATTGCTGTTAAATTGTGTAAGTTTCATTATTTTAAATATTTATAAATGCTGTTGATTATTAAAATTGAATGAAATCATTAAACGGAATCCAGGAAATTAATGGAAAACAGAATTTGGTGCAAATAAAACTGATTTTGAAAAAAAAAAAGTATTTCATAGGGCCTTAAAAATATTTATTTTTTTGTTAAAATTGTATTAAATTGCTCTTAAATTTTGTAAGTTTCATGATTTCAATTAAGTAGACATGCTTTTTGGTTAATATTTTTTGGAATAAAAAAATCATAAAACAGAATTTAGGAAAAAATAAATAAACATTATTAAACGTTAATATTTTTAACTATTAAAACAGAGTCTAGAAAAAAATGGAATCTAGAAAAGTTAAAATGAAAAAAAAAATGTCTTAGGGCCTTAAAAATGTAATATTTGTTAAACTTTTATTAAATTGCTGTTAAATTGTGTACATTTCATCATTTCAATTCATTATACATGCTTTTTGGTAATATTTTTAAATTTAACCACAAAACAAAGTATAGAAAATTTGAAACTGAAAAAATGGATTCCAGAAAAGACAGAATTTGACAGAAAAAAAATTATACAACCTTATTCATACAACATTTTTAATTGACCAGTCAATGTGGAAGTTCTGAAATTTTGTGTAAAAGTAAAATATGTTGTAAATCAAAAAATGTTTTTTCCCTTTATTGCATATCCCTTTGCTTAAAATAGTGTATAGAAGCAGGTTTTCACAGAAGCTGGACTGCTTTAGGAGAGCACAATAGAGAGGATTACACTATCAGCACGACCTTCACATGAAAGCTAATATAATCCATCCCTCTCCTCCCTATCAAGAACACTCGTTCACCCCCCATTCGAGCTGCATTCATAATTCTCTCTTCAACTGAAGCACTAGTTCAAGCACAAACTGGCTGTATTCTGCACATAAATCTGTTATATACTGTAAATCTACCTTAGATATTGGACTCAGCTTTCCTTCTTACATTATCATTATCACAGGCCTAGACTGCGGCTTGAAGATGCTGTAATTCATCCCAGATGAGTGTCGGTCAAAGCGACTGCCACTGGTTCAGGGGACACCAGGGGTCACAGAGAGGGGTTACAATTGCCTGAAGGGGCCAGAGGTGACGGCAGCCCTGAAACAAAGCCACTTGGGTTACTCCACGTGCGATGAACACTTTGACGGGGAGCTTTGAGTTTTTGACAAGTTTAGCCGATAACCGCCTGTGTTAGATTCTAGATCTGATTCTCATCAAAGCTGTTTTATCAGACCTTCAGCCACACTTTTACCAACAAACAACAGTTTGTCATCCAGTGTCTGTGAGAGAGAACTGTGTTTAATTAAAGGGATAGTTCAGCCAAAAATGAAAAGTCTGTCATCATTTACTCAGCCTCAAGTTGCTCCAAAGCCATCTGAGTTTCTTTCTTTGTCTTTTCCTCATTGAAACGTTTACAAACACATTGCAGAATACAAGGGATCATACAAAATTCATGTTATTTTTTTAATTAGTACTGTGCTATTTCACATAAGTCATTTTCATATAGTCCACAAAAGAAAAGAAAAGTTTACATTCGCTCAAACGTTTACATACGCTTGATTCTTAATACTGTGTTGTTACCTGAATGATCCACAGCTGTGTTTTTTGGTTTGGTGATAGTTGTTCATGAGTCCCTTGTTTGTCCTAAACAGTTAAACAGCCTACTGTTCTGTAGAAAAATCCATCAGGTCCCACAAATTCTTTGGTTTTCAGAATTTTTGTGTATTTGAACCCTTTCCAACAATGACTTTATGATTTTAAGATCCATCTTTTCACACTGAGGACAGCTGAGGGACTCATATGCAACTATTACAGAAGGTTCAAATGCTCTGATGCTCCAGAAGGAAACACGATGCATTAAGAGCTGGGGGTGAAAACTAAGCACCAAAAAAGATTTTTGCACTATATTCCAAGTATCCCAAAGCCATACAATAGTTTTGTGTAAGTAAAGACTGATATTCTTACTCTCAATAATAAAGGATGACAGTTTTACAAATTTTGGGGTGAACTATTCCTTTACCCCTGTCAAACCCATCTACATATATTAGCTTGATATTTTTAATAATAAACACACTTGCTTGCAATAGACCGTGAACCGTGATTTTTGATCTGTAGCTTACAAAACAGCTCTGGAATTTAAGAAAAATTGTGTGTTTTTCATGAGAGGCCCAGTTACAACTGTTGGAGGAACTCTTTGCCCCTCGAGTGTGGCTCTGAGCCCAGACCCGCTCCCCTGACAGAATCTATTATGTCAGCGTGTGCACAGTCAGTGGTGAACAGAGACATGTAGTTGAGTGTGGAGAGTGTTTAAGTTAGGTTGGTGCATACGCATGTGTGTGGAGAAAATTGAACATGTATGCTACAGTTACAAAATTATTAATTTTATTCACAAAGGATTCATAATTTTTTTTAAAGTGACAGACAGTTAAGACATTTATATGTTACTAAAGATTTCTAGTTCACATAAATGCTGTTCTGTTTTGAACTTTTTATTTATTAAAGAATCCTGAAAAAAAATATATCAATTATTAAGTAATCCAACGTTTACTAGCTGAAGAAACTTTTTTCCAAAAAAACATTTTGTTAAAATTTTAAAGGGAACAGCAGGTATTAGGACTTGTATGGCTGTAAATGATGTCTCTGACTAAAATATGATGTAGAAAACATAAAAATTTACATTATTTAAAAAATCCACATCATTTTGTTCATATTTTGGACTATGGGGGTGCCATTATTTCAATGACGTGAAATGGTTGCACTCAGTGAGCAACTGGTGCTACCTGTTGCTAAACATCACGAAAAATAAAATATTGATATGATGACCATAGCTACTGAACGAGCTGAAAGAGCTGACAGGTGGCAATAGATTTAAGCATGGTGATGGATAAAAGACAAATGCTGTACCTTTGAATTTTTCCCACAAGGAGTCTAAACACCCCTGGATATCGAGTGAAATGCACACTGAAAAACTCCTACAGTGGCTGCAGCATGTTAACATTCTGCCAGGATGGCATCTAGCATTTCTTGTCCCTGCCGTTTGTGAAATCGTTCAGTAGCTGTGTTCTACTAAAAGCCTCAGAGGCATCAGGGCTCAAGTGAAGAGAACAAAGACGCAGGTCTTTAGGAAGTTTTATTCATCCACAGGCATCTTCCCATTCTTTTATTCTCTTCTTATTGCTAGGAAAGCAGTAAAAACTTACATTGCCTCTTTTGTTGCTCTTCGATTGAAAATTACAGCCAAAAGCCACACAATGTGGCATTGTATCAGTATTTTATTTTCCAAGTTGTGCATTCAGAGTTGTGTTGTGGTAAAATAGCAACAGGAGTGTAACCATTTCACGTTATCGAAATAATGGTGCCCCCATAGTCCAAAATATGTATAAAACAATGTGGATTTTTTTAAATAACGCAAATCTTTCATGAGTTTTCTACTACATATTTCAGTATGAGACATCATTTATGTTAGACTATATTAAGCCATACAAGTCTTAATACCTGTGGTTGCCTTAAAAAAACATAAACATGGTGTAAAATGAATACAAATAAGAGTAAAATACACAACTGCATATAAACAAAAAAAGCAAAAATAGATGCTAACAGATGTAAAAACAATAAAATGCAAAACTAAGGAGAAAAGTGAATAAAATTGCATGAGGAAAGACCCTAGTAAACAAATGCAAATTGAATAAGTTGCTTGCAAAGCTTTTTGGAGAGCGTTCCCTGGCTTGGAAGTGTGTGTGAAGTTAAAGTTAGTGTGTATGATGAATGTAAAGTGTGTTTGGCTGGTATGAAGATGTGAGGCTGGGGACACTCTGATGAATGAGCTTTGGACCAGAATGACATGTGGAAACCAGATGGTGGAGAGAGAGAGAGAAACTAGAGATGAGGAGTGAGGAACAAGTAGAAGAATGAAAAAGAAAATTCCTTATGACAATAATAATAACAGCAGAGCCATAAAAATAAAAGCTACAAACTGAGTGATATTTTCCAGTGTAAAATGCACTGCTAAGTTCCTATGGCATTCTGGGTCATCACCAGAGTGTTGCTATGTGGTTACTAGTGTATTTTGGATTGTTCTACTGTGTTTTATGTGGTTTCTATAGCATTGCTGGGTTGTTCTGACTAAATGCACAGGGTAAAAAAAGCCTTTGTGGAACCTTCAGTGTAACCTTCATTTTATAAGGCATGCTTCTCATAAGGGGAATTCAAGTATGGATATCTCAGAAAGAAGATGTGTGCAAATGAACAAAACATGCTTTTATTCTTGCAAGTGAGCAACATGTTTTTGTTGAAGTGATGTATCTGTGTGTGTCTTTGCCTTGAATCTGTTTATGCACGCTCTTACTGGAGGACTGCCCGGCCTTCACATGTCTGCCAGAGGAGTGTGTGAGGGAGTTAGGTCAAGCGCACTCACACACACACATAGATTATGACTTCCCTCCACCTGGCTTGGCTGTTTGTGAAAAGATACACTGCGGTAAACGTTTGGGTTTGGTCTTTGGACTATAGTAATGCTGGGTTTTCTCCAGAACTGGGCCGCCTGTCTGACCTTGAGGTCTGGTACCCATCACACACCGGAAACAGAAAGCCACTTTAAAACATGCAGGAAACAAGGTCTGGACCTTATACACTCTCTCTCTCACACACACACTCACAGCTCCCACGAGCCAAAACCCCAGCCGACAGGGCTGACAGACTGTCTGACATCTCTGTAAGGCTACACACACACACTTTGCCATACATTCACTTGGCTTGTTCTCCTCACTATAATCTCTGTCCAACTCAAATCAGTCTTCATCTAGGGGTAGAAGATTTATCTGTGCAAAGCACAATTCGTCTGTAACCCAAGGACTGAAGTCTACCCAAGATCCTCTGTCTTTCTTTGCTTTCTCTCGTTTGGACATGTAGATAATGACCAAATACAAATGGGCATCCATTCATCTCCGCACGGCCGAGGAAGCCGCTTTATTCATTACCCTTCCAGCTGAGCTCTGCGGAACAGAGCACGGCTGTCGTCACAATCCCTCTCTGAGAGAGATAATGAGCCGCCTGCGTGTGTTTACTCTCTGATTAATCACAGTAATTATTTTAACGGGGCTTTTTTCGGCGTGCCAGAATATCTGTTGATACGTCGTGCTCGTTTTTCACCTCTACGTGGAAGAGGAAACAGTGAGTGTTTAGTGTGGCGGCAGCAGGGAGTTGAACTTGGATTTTCGTGTGTTTTGAAGGTGTTGGCTAAACTGAGAAGGAGGTAGCGCAGAGGGAAATGCTTTTGCTTTTTCATAGCTCAGGATGTTTCATCTACATATCAGCTTTGATTCAGATGTTATAATGAGGAAATAGAAATATACTGTAAATACAAAACAATGGTTGACACTGTAAGTTTACAGAGCTGAAAAATTATATAAATGTTTAATATAGCTCAGATTATTTGATTTTGGGAATAATCTGATGCTCGTGTTAAAACCTCTGACTTTTGCTTGATGACTTTGGAATCTTGTAGAATCTGAACATTGAAATCTTTTGAAGTCTTCTGATATTACTAAGTGTAGTTTGATTAACAAATGGGCGCACTGTAAAAAATGACCATGATTTTAACGGTAAAAGACTGTAAAACTCCGTAAAAACTTGTTAATTAGTTGACAATAAGTTCCCCAACTATATATGGTGAAAATTTGTATTGGGCATGACATGTAATTTTAAGGTAGTATACAGTTTTTTTTTAAAGTGAGAAAAAAAACATACAATTTACGGTGAATAACCGTAAATTGACACTCACAGAATTTCCTTGTACATTTCTATGGAAACAAATTTCCACCAGTTAAGAAAAAAATTCATGCCTTAAAATGTCGAAATTATGACTTAAAAAGTCATAAGATAATATGTCAAAATTATTTCTTAAAAAGTCATAATTATGAGATAAAAAGTCAAAATTATGACTCAGTTAAGTCATAAATATGAGATAAAAATTCAAAATTATGACTAATTCGAAACTATGAGATAAAAAGTCAAAATTATGACTCAGTTAAGTCATAAATATGAGATAAAAAGTCAAAATTATGACTAATTCGAAACTATGAGATAAAAAGTCAAAATTATGACTAATTCGAAACTATGAGATAAAAAGTCAAAACTATGACTCAGTTAAGTCATAAATATGAGATAAAAAGTCAAAATTATGACTAATTCGAAACTATGAGATAAAAAGTCAAAATTATGACTCAGTTATGTCATAAATATAAGATAAAAAGTCAAAATTATGACTAATTCGAAAATATGAGATAAAAAGTCAAAATTATGACTAATTCGAAACTATGAGATAAAAAGTCAAAACTGTGACTCAGTTAAGTCATAAATATGAGATAAAAAGTCAAAATTATGACTAATTCGAAACTATGAGATAAAAACTCAAAATTATGACTTAAAAAGACATAATTATGAGATAAAAGTTCAAAATTATGACTTAGTTAAGTCATAAATATAAGATAAAAAGTCAAAATTATGAAACTATGAGATAAAAAGTCAAAATTATGACTTAAAAAGTCATAATTATGAGATAAAAAGTCAAAATTATGACTTAGTTGAGTCATAAATACTAGAAAAAATGCTAAATGATGACTAATTCGAAACTATGAGATAAAAAGTCAAAATTATGACTTAAAAAGACATAATTATGAGACAAAACTTAGTTAAGTCATAAAATATGAGATAAAAAGTCAAAATTATGACTTAAAAAGAAAACCTTTATTTTTAAGATTGCAGGTTGTATTGTTTGAGTGGATGTCAATGGAGGAGAGGCTGCACTATGCTGAATAAACTTAAATACACCAAACTAAACAATCTCTATAAAAGTGATGATTTAGGGGCCGATCACACCGAACGCGTCTTTTTGTTCTAAAAATGCGAGGCACACAGCACTGCCTTTTTTGGTGACTTTTATTTAAAGAGCAGTGTGCTGCATTTTTTTTATGTTGCTAAGCAACGACCAAAACAGCTGTCCTGTCAGTCAAATCAAAGGATTATAGCGCGAGCAAAGAACGCGAATGACGTTGGGCGTTTTTCCGCTCACAGTTGATTTTATTTCAGCTTCAGGCGCCCGGGGCGCATAAGCAGCGCGCAGAACGCTCACTGCCAGCAGAAAACCATTCAAAAGAGGCGCCTCCAACTGCAAAATCGCGTTCAGTTTGATTACCCTTACATTGCACAGTATTTAATAGTGACATTAATAATAATCAGGTAGTGCCAATTTATCTCTTTATCTTTTAGCTTTTGGTGTTTGTTTCCCATGTGCTCCAGTAAGGCCGAGGCGATTAAAAAATTCCTGCAACTCCAGTTTAAAAGAGTTCAAAGACATTTTATCGCTCATGAATAATACGTAGAGGCAAGTGGGCTTTCAGCGGTTGGCCCACCGGGAAAGTTTAGGTGCTCCCATTAGCCAATCAATCTAGGCCTACTTTTCTTTCCTCCACAACCAATTACAGGCCCCCTCATTGCTCGGGCCCTGGAGCTTCAGTCCTGCCTATTCCTTATGTTAATCCGGTCCTGTTTATGAGGTGGTTTGTTTAAGTGAATCAGACATAACACCTCATGTAGTCCACTTCCTAAACGAATTATGTGAACAAGTTCATTTCAATGAATAAACAACAAACAACATACATTACACCCAGTGTAATCAATTTCCAGAGTAAATTAATCTTATGAGGAAGTTTGTTTTAGTGAGTCAGAATCATTCATTGCACCCAGTCTTGATTTTTATAAACTGGTTTGTTTTAGTGAATCAGAATTAGACTATACATTGTAACCAATATACTCTGATTCATTAACTAATGACTCCTGTTAAGTGAAACAACGCATCCAGTGTTGTCTGGTTCCTGTGAGCTGGTTTATCAAAAATTGCACCCAAATATGTCTAATTCTCAAATGAATTATTGAGTCAGTTTTTGTTGTGAATCAAAGAAACATTTTATGACTCTGAGACTCAAGACATGACACATGCATTTTGCCAGTAGTGTTTTATAAATATTAATGTATGAAATGCATCAGCACTTTTTTTTTGTATTAGTGTCATTGTTTAATATACCACTGGTTTCACAGACATGGCTTAAACTTAGTCCCAGACTAAAATGTAAGTCTGAGCTGTTTCAGCTGAAAGAAACTTACACTGATTAATCCTGAAATATGTCAGTGCCCTTGTTCTGTCTCAAGATGCACTCAAGTAATGTTTTTCTAAGGCATGTGTATAAAAATTACTTTAATGTTCTATATTAACTATGGCCTAATCCTGGCTTAGTCTAAGCCCTGTCTATGAAACCAGCCCATTAATTATTGGTCTACATGCTGCCTCTGAAAATACTTGAAAAACCATTAGGGATGTGTAAACACATCTTGCATATCTTTTCCCCCAAATATTTATTCCTTAAAAAGTACTTAAAGAATTATTAATGGAACCTTTAGAGAAACTGGAATTGTTAATACTAATTGTAACCTCAATCTTTAAATTCTCTCTCTTTTGTGTTATTTGTGAAATTTCTTTGGCTGGAAGTGCAAAAATGCAAAAATATAGATGTAATTGTTAAGGGATATTATGGATATAATTCATTTAAACTACAAAAAATAGACATTGGCAATATCCCTGGGTCAATTTGAGGTTAAATGCCCTGCAAAGTGGCAAAGTGGTGATGGGGTTCTTTCAATAACTCTCAAGTTCACAGGTTGCCCCCACTTAGGGTGAGACCTGTGACAGAATAAAGGCATATGGCTTATGTACTGCAGATAGAAAGGAGGAAGACATGGGTGGGTGGTTTCTCTTCAGCATGTTCAGACAGTTCCACTGAAACTGACACGCACCACAGTGCATTCAGTCAGCACTTCTGCTCCCTGTGACACGCGAGCCTGCTTGAACACACACATTCTGATTCATGCTGCATGAAAATCCGAGGAGCCCAGTGCCAAACCTCATTCTAGACAATTCATGGCTGCAGGGCAGGTGTGCACAGCCACACACATGCACACACACACATATTAATGTGTACTTAGTGTAGGGGGAGGGAGTTTTCTTTCCTCACCTGTCTTTTCTGCCTTGAGTGGGCAGAAGGTGCTTATTTGCGTGTGCTTGGTTCACACAAGTTTTAACCTTTATTAGTTGAATTGCCTTCGGATACAAATTTTGCTATTAAGGGTGCACACGCAAACATAAAACTCGCAACACGAACAGATTTCACCAGTAATTGCAAGAAATAGTGCATTAAAAATAGACTGTAGGACTTTTTTTCCTCAGTGTTACACAAAAGGAGACATTTCAGGTCATGTTCACACTACTTTTTTTATAAAACAGTTGTGATTGTGAACGAAGATAAGCTGTAAAACTCTAAAAAGCCACTATAAAAGTAATCCATGACTATGTTAGTTGCTTTATTAAGTGTTCTGAAGCCATACAAAGCACAAACTGAAATTCAAGTCCTTATTCACTCTTATTTTGGTCTGTTCTTTTGGTTTTAAACCATGATTTTTGGACCAGTGTTAATAAAAGACAGAAGCATAAACTTGAAACTTAAACGTAAACATAAAGCTCATTCAAAATGTTAATACTGTAAATCTGTAAAAACATTTTATAAAAATTAAGGCTGTCGGTTTAATGCGTTAACTTAATTAATTAGTTATGAAAAAATAATGCAGTTAAAATATTTTAACGCAGTTAATGCGCTGGCCCCGCCCCCAGATCTGTATGTCATCTAATATTTCATATAGTTGACTGTTGACAAATATGATACATGGCAACAACTCCATAAATGCAGTTATGCCCTAAAATTTAAGATATTGGTGCAAAAAATGCCCCTGTATGTGTTTTGTCTCATATTTATAAAAATCACACGAAATCACACTGGTGCTGATTTTGTCCCAATATATCACGAGCTTAAATGTGATTTTATACAACAGTTCAGTAAAAAAGAAGTTGATATTGTGTTGCATTTAAAACACAATATTTTGTTTTTGCTCAGTTTCGCAGAGAACATATTACCTTCGAAGCCATAGCTGAACTGTTGCGCATTGAGCAACACAGCGGTGTTTAGCCTAGTTTCTGAATGAATCTGTGTTTTAAACGACTCGTGTGAAACAATTTGATTCAAAAGTCCTATTCATATAAAGAAAATGAATCCGCCATTAACGGATCGAATGAATGACTCATAAAGACATTTACCCCCACCTGCTGGCAGATTTAGTTTCTTATTTAGAGTATTGTTTTTATTAAAAATAATTATAATAAAAATAAAAACAAAAATAGGTTACCCAAAAAAATTTAATTCTGACATTGTTTACTCACCCTCTTGTCATTTAAAACCTTTCTTTTGTGGAACATAATTTTTTTTTTTTTTTGAAGAATGTTGGTAACAAAGCTGTTTTGGTTACCAATGATTTTTATTGTATGAAAAAATACTGAGATGTTTCTCAAATTATCTTCTTTTATGTTTCATAGTTTACGTTGCAGCCTAAATGTTTATGTGTAATAAATTTTACGTTGAATCAATTCAGATATTGCTTTCTAAAGCTACTACTTGCTATGTATATTTGCTACTTTCTCATTTAACACAATAATAGCTTTAGATAATCTTTCGTGGGTATTTTGATAGCCAAATTCAGTTTGCGATTAACTAGATTAATTAATCGAAACGTAATTAATTCGATTCATTTTTTTAACTGACAGCCCTAATAAAAATACAAATAATACACACTAAAAGACTAATAGAACACTGTTTTGGACTATAAACAGCACCCTTTAACTTGCATTTTTTTAAATGTCTAAAATTAGCTTGTGAAAGAATAAAAGTCATGCTAGTTTGTAATGACACAAGTAAATAATTTTTATTATTTTTATGTGACCCCAAAATGTAAGCAGCATGTAAGCAAACAAGCATTTCATTTTCACAGTGAGGCAACAGACTGATTTAATTGTAAATGTTGTTGATATGAGGTCACTCTCCTTGCATGTGAGTTTGAGTGTGTATAAAGGATTTGGTGAAGTGACGACTAGAGCCAGAGGGATATTTGCAGGCTTTCGTCGTTTGTTTTGGGAAATCCAACACCTCTGGAATCCCAAAGCAGCCATTCTGTTCACTGGTTGGCTACCTGCACAGGTACTGAGGTCAGTGATGCATGCTTCAAGCCAACACCTCCGCTCTGAAGTCATGCGTCCATTATGCACTCCGTCATCTCTTGGTCTGTCTGCTCATCCCCAAATCAGTGTCTCAGCTTCAGTGCGGGGAAAAACAGCAGAGCTCGGAACAATAGGAACGCCACTCAAGCCAAACTCCCGCTGGAGGGATGGAGTGTGTGTGTGATGTTTGAAAGAATAGAAAGACTGTGGTGTCATCTAACCGCAGGGCCAAGACTGTTTTTAAGGGGTTCTTCACAAATGCGTGCATGATGTTTTACTGGACGCCCCCTCCTCTCACCTCATATGCTTTATTCTTTTATTCTATTCATCTACCACTTACATAATGAGAAAAAATACTCATCTTTGAGTGCACTGTAATGGACTGGAATAGAGAGAATAAAAGAAAGAAACCTTGCCAAAAAAAGAAGAAGATAAAATATGTTAGTGATTGAACAAGATGGAGGAGATGGAGAAATGGAGGGTTGGTAACCTTCTCCTGCTCAGCAGCAATTTATTTGTTACATATTAGGAGAGTCTTTGGCTGTTTGGTGTAGAATACTAGCCTAAAATACTGTAAATATGTAATTCTTTTTTTTAATAGTTTTTTTTATTTAATTTGTATGTAAAATAACA
Source organism: Garra rufa (assembly GCF_049309525.1). Taxonomy (NCBI): domain Eukaryota; kingdom Metazoa; phylum Chordata; class Actinopteri; order Cypriniformes; family Cyprinidae; genus Garra; species Garra rufa. Next base: position 10,067,234 of record NC_133380.1, on the reverse strand, counting down.
TACATTTACATTACATTTGCATTTAATAGAATATGCTTTTATCTAAAGTGACTTACAATGACAAAATAATCAATCAAACAAACAAAAGAGCAACAGTATGTAAGTCCTGGTTAGTCTAACCCAGTATACATTACAATTTAAATAATAAATGAAAAGAATAGAAAATAGATACAACAGAAAACAGTAGAAAGAGCTACTGTTAAAGGGTATTGGTATATTTGCACTGGTATATTTGTAGTAATAGCCAAAAACACACTGTATGGGTCAAAATTATCGATCATGTTTCATGAATATATTAAGTAAATTTCCTAATGTAAATATATCAAAACTTAATTTTTGATCAGTAATATGCATTGCTAAGAACTTCATTTGGACAACTTTAAAGGCGATTTTCTCAACATTTGGATTTTTTTGCACCCTCAGATTCCAGATTTTCAAATAGTTGTATCTTGGACAAATATCATGCTATCATAACAAAACATACATCAACGGAAAGCTTATTTATTCAGCCTTAAGATGATGTATAAATGTCAATTTCCAAAAATTTATCCTTATGTTGGGTTTCGTGGTCCAGGGTCACATATACTGCCGAAATATGAATAATGTGTGCAATTTGGCAATCCTGAACATACTCTGTGTCAAGCTCTGAGGAACCAGAGAAGCATCCTTACTCAGCTCTTATCTCATTTCCAACGGCCCAACACCTTCAAACTAGCCACAGTCAGAAAAATGACGCTCTACACAATGCTACAAACGTGAGTAGCCAGACTGGGTTTGATCTTATTTTGTATGTGTGAGATATGAGTCACATGATTTCCTGCAACCCTTTGTCTCCGTGTTTTACTTAATTGCAAAACGGCCTGTTATGTCACTGAGCAGACAGGCTCAGACATGGATCTGGTCAGGTGAGAGGTGAGGTGGCACAACAACCCAAAAGGCCAGTATGATCAGCCGGAGACCGGAGTAACCGCCGTTGTGTTGCGTTAATAGGGAGGGTCAACTTGTTTTCTTGTAAACTGCTTAACTGATTGACTAACCTGTTAAGATTCATTTTCCTTCATTCAGTTTATGACTTTCATTTCATGAAAGAGAAAATAATGAATTCTAATGCATGATCAATACTTAAAAAAATATACAAAACAGCTTTTGAAAATCACATCATTGCTTTATAAAATATAATAAAATATAAAAATAAAATCTGATCATTAATCAGAGTTTGTGATGGAATATGCATCATCTTTTTTGGACTTTTTTGGTGTGGTCTTTTTTGTTGTATTCTTTGTTATGACCTTTTTAAAAAGTCTGAGATCTGTTAAATAAACATCAGCACTGTTTCAGGTAAAGGTCAAAGATTTTAAGCAACTGTCACCAGGCCTCTAGACAAAACCATGTCATCAGCAGCGGATGAGTCACGGTCAACCCAGCTCATATGTGACCTCTGACATTTAATAGTCAATACACTGATCTCAGACCTGCTTATAGCTGATCCTTTGGAATCACACAGGAGAGGCTGTTCCTGGATTAGGGTGTATGACAGCTACCTGTGACATTTACAGTAGACCCATCCTACCTTGTGACTTCAGGAAATAAACACAATAAAGATGGTACTGTACTTTATGTGATCATTTGAAAGCATTCATAGCTTTATATTAAAAAAACTGACATAAATATAGAACTATATTACTATTGTGTGCTTTTTCAGTTTTAATCATGATGCAATATTTCATTCATCTTTATATTGTATTTTGTATATTAACAATATACAATTATTGATACCAAAATAAGAGGAATCATACAAAATACATCTTATTTTTTATTTAGTACTGATCTTGAATAAGATATTTCACATAAAAGATGTTTACAAATAGTCCACAAAAGAAAATAATAGTTGACCCTGTTCAAAAGTTTACATACACTTGATTCTTAATACTGTGTTGTTACCTGAATGATCCACAGCTGTGTTTTTTTGTTTAGTGATAGTTGTTCATGAGTCCCTCGTTTGTCCTGGACAGTTAAACTGCCTGCTGTTCTTCAAAAAAAAAAAAAATCTTCTGGACCAAAATTCTTTGGTTTTTCAGCATTTTTGTGTATTTGAACCCTTTCCAACAATGACTGTATACTTTTGAGATTGATCTTTCACACTGAGGACAACTGAGGGACTCATATGCAACTATTACAGAAGGTTCAAATGCTCACTGATGCTTCAGAAGGAAACACAATGCATTAAGCGCGAGGGGGTGAAGACTTTTTTAAATGGAAGATCAGGGTAAATTTAACTTATTTTGTCTTCTGGGAAAGCATCTGAAGGGCAGTACTAAATTATGATATTTGGGCAAAATAAGTGAAAAAAAAATCATACGTTTACACCCCTGGCATCATTTTTCCTTCTGGAGCATCAGTGAGTGTTTGAACCTTCTGTAACAGTTGCATATGAGTTCCTCAGTTGCCCTCAGTGTGCAAAGATGTATCTCAAAATCAGTTGTTTAAAAGGGGTCAAGTACACAAAAATGCTGAAAAACCAAAGAATTTGTGGGACCTGAAGGTTTTTTTTTTTTTTTAAGAACAGTAGGCAGTTCAACAGTTCAGGACAAACAAGTGACTCATGAACAACTGCCACCAAACAAAAAAGACATCTGTGGATAATTCGGGTAACAACACAGTATTAAGAATTAAGCGTATGTAAACATTTGAACGGGGCATTTTTATAAATTCAACTATTCTCTTCTCTTGTGAACTATATGAAATCATCCTTTGTGTGAAATATCTTAATCAGGTCAGTGCTAAATAATAAAAAAAAAACATGCATTTTTTATGATCCCTCTTATTTTGCAAAAATAATTACCATTTTGCAGATTCTGCAAGATGTATGTAAACTTTTGAACTCAACTGCATTTTATTGACATAAGACTGTATCATAGGATATTTTTATCCTGGTTGTGGTTGTCTTTGTTGTCACATAACAAATTTAATTTAATATACCATGGCATATTTCTTAGGATATTTGATTTCTCTTTTTTTTCCCAATGTTTTAGTGGCATTATGATTCATTGTGTACCCTTAAAATTGAATTTTCCATCTGCGATTAATGAAGTTGTGTTGTCTCCTATTTATCAGTAATGAAAAGGAAGTATAGACATACCAAACCCGATCTCTGTTAATTGATGCGACAGTAAAAGACAGCCCTGTGCACATGCACCAATGCACCATGTGATGATAATGTCAGAGCGGGTCACTCCATTTGAGAAAACACAGTGGCTCGATAGGAGTCTTTCCTGTTTATGACTTGTCATTCTTAATAGAGCTTATTCTCTCTTCCCATGATAAAAATAAACTCTGACACAGGATGTGATCTTCTGACTGATGTGTTGACCATCCATGAAAAGCAGCAGTCAGAATTTCACACTGGCCCTTTTTCTCTTTTTTTCTGTTTTGCTCTTTTCTTCTAGTCACCCACATACAGAGATTTTATCTTGTGAGAAAGTCAGATTTATTTTTAAAACAGACACACTGAAATATTGATGGGGATAGTTTCTTGTAGGACTTTCTGAATAAATAAATTATGTTATTTTAAGATTATATATGTATAATTCATCCTAGAGGATAGTATTAGTGTTTTAAAAATGACTGCAGCTATCCAAGCTATCTGCTTTTGCTTTTCATTATAAACTGTTTTCCACCTTATTCTTCAACGCGGAAGTAAGCCTATGGGCGAGGCCTCTTCATTAGCCGCTATAGAAATAATGAGACAAATGACAACATGCAGTAAACAGTAAAACTGTTTACAATGCAAATCACTGCGTTCATAATTAAGATAATACATTAAAATAATATAATAAGACACACCAATTTGTAATATCAAGCAGCAAAACAAGCTGTTTTGCATAGCCAAAAATAGCTGGATGCCGAAGAGGCCGGAAGCCAGACTCATAAATTTTACAAATGGCCGCACACTCACCCTTACAGGCAAAATAGGATATAAAAAGCTGTTTGTTTTATAATGCCACCAATCTCATACTGCCCTCTAAAGACCACATAGTTTGTTCAATGATGCACCGTTGTCATCAGGTTCGGGTAGTTTGCAAAAATGCAATGAGGCTGTAAAAGCGCACTAGTGAGTAGATGAGTTAACCTGCTCACCGTGATGACGTTTAACATCCACAGTAACTTCTGGAGTTCCATTTAGCCATTTCTTCGCTTGTTCAAGACAAAGAAATCTTGAAAAACCCTGAGTCGGATATATTACTGATGTATTTTATGGCATAGCATAAAATGTCAGACCTTATTTTAGTCATTTACCCAAAAACACATTCAAAAAACACACCAATTTTGGGACAGTCCAACCGGAAGTGCAAAAATGCCTCATTTCCAGATTTAAGAACTCATTCCTGCAGCACTCCATAGACCAATTTCATATGAACATCATAGGATATATTATGTCACCGTGAAAAGACGCCAATACACACCATTTTTTAAGTTCAAGTCCACCAACGTTAATTTACTCTCCTGTCTGGTTTGTTTGTCGGACAAAAATTTGGTTTTATGATTGGTCAGATTGCCTGCCAATCAAATCTCTGCGAAGGTTCAATTCCATAATCATTCACTCCAATCACTCACTTAAGACAAAACTTAAGAACAATTTGAGTTCCTGAAAATGATGTTCTTAAAAATAGCTTCTAAAGAGTTATTTAAACTCAACTTAGGTAAGATGTGTAATGAATTTATTGGGTTGTTTTAAATATTATACATTACAGGCTAACACTACCTACATAAACTATAATGCATATTACTATTGAAAGTACACAAGTATTGATGTGACACCAATGATCAGTTATGATTATGTACAAAGGGACGTTTTGATAAATTGGAAATTCAGATTGGAAATTCAGTAAGAACACTACAAAGACTCAAACGGGAGCCTCATTTTCATAATTACAAGCAGCATTCAGCACAAAATAAATATTTAAAATACATTGAGGATTAAACGTAAATTCTGAACTCCCGTTAAGTCAGTACCAACAAAAAAAGTGCATTATCGTGTATGAAAATAGTAATTAGTGTGCATGTTTATTATATATATTACGGTAATCTGCAGGCAGTGCAAAAAGGCGGCCATTGAGGTGTTTTTTTTTTTTAAATGACTTGATCGGCGAGTCTTTGGCAAGAACTACTTAAATAATCAGATAACATCAATGACTGCCATTTTCATCTCAAAAATAAAATGTTCTTGAAGGGATAGTTCGCAGTAGTCACGCAAAAATGAAAATTCTATCATTAAGCTTCATGTCGTTCCAAAACCCGACCTTTGTTCATCTTCAGAACACAAATAAAGATATTTTTGATGAAATCTGAAAGCTTTCTGACATTGCATAGACAGCAACGCAACTGAAATGTTCAAGGCCCAGAAAGGTAGTAAAGACATTGAATAGTCCATGCTTGTGAATGTGCATTTTTTTTTAAATTGTTTTTGGGGTTTTTTGCACAAAAAGTATTCTTGTAGCTTCATAAAACTGATGTCACAAGGACTATTTTAATGATTTCCTTACTACTTTTTTTGGCCTTGAACGCGTCAGTTGCGTAGCTGTCTATGCAGGGTCGGAAAGCTCTCGGATTTCATCAAAAATATCTTAATTTGTGTTCCGCATATGAACAAAGGTCTTACATGTTTGGAACAACATTAGGATGAGTAATTATTGACAGAATTTTAATTTTGGGGTAAACTATCCCAAGACAATAGTTCAACATTTTTCAAGAATTGCATTTGTGATCATTGTAATTACATTTTTCAACTTTTTTTTAAAGATTTTCATGAATACCCACACATATTTTTGGTGTCATATACTTGAAAATGATGCCATTTTAGCTAGGGGCAGGACACCCTGTTATTTAAGATGGGATATTCTGTATGAGCACTTCTCACTTGCTTATACCACTTGTCGAGTGTCCCGCTAGAGTTTAGGGGTAATAAATCATTTGTACGAAGGTCTCTCAACACAAACCTACGTGATCTATGATTCGTTTCCAGATCTGTATAGACATAAAATAGAGGAAATGGAGACCCTGCAGAGACCCTCTCCTGCTTTAGCTCTGCCCACTCGCTTTGGTTCACATGCTTGTCTGGCTGCCCGTTCCCCCACAGGCTCTATGTAAACACTCCAGGATCTGCTTTAAAACAGCCCAGAGGAGCCGAACGACCAAATCAGCCACAGATGTTTATACTGCCGCCCCAGCTGCTGCCCTGATCAGGAAGTGGCCATGGCCAGAGCAACTTAACTCATCGCTAAATGTGGCAGTAAATATTTTCTGTTTAGGGAACATGAGAAAAGCCACACTAATTTCTTCTGAAACCTTGTTCCATGTCTTGTAGGAAGTTCAAGGCACTAGGATGAGAGCGAGAGGTCAGTTGAACTGTTGCGTGCACAGCTTCCTGTCAGTTCTGCTTTCCCATGAGCCTCATGGTCCATAAAAGACCTTGTATCTTATCTTCCATAGCTTCATTAACCTAATGAAAACAATTACGGATCACGAGTCGGCCCAGATGGTTCTTATAAAGCCAGTGCGCTGATCTGACAAGAACACGCTCTGAGAAACATCCAGAGAAATGTTAGAAGGGAAGTTCGGTAGGGATACAGAGAGACAAAAACATTCACATCTACACGAGTCCATCATGTGCTTTAGACAAGGAAAATCCAAAACCATGTCATTCCAGAAGGCAGTAGATGGTATGTCTATTTAAGCGAGACATCCTTTATAGACAGTTACGCAACTGACACGTTCAAGGCCCAGAAAGGTAGTAAGGACATCGATAAAATAGTCCATGTGACATCAATGGTACCGTGATGAAATCCTTACTACCTTTCTAGGCCTTGAACATGTCAGTTGTGTTGCTGTCTATGCAGAGTCAGAAACCTCTCAGATTTCATCAAAAATATCTTAATTTGTGTTCTGAAGATGAATGAAGGTCTTACAGGTTTATAACGACATGAGGGCGAGTAATTAATGACAGGATTTTCATTTTTGGGTGAACTATCCCTTTAAAATCATAGTTCTCAACAGAAATTGTGTTTATTTTGCACTGACATTTGTAGACTAAGACATAAGTGAAAATTGCACAGTCGTGCTCCCCAAAGAGAATTATGGGTACTCGGGAAGCACCGGGAGGCTTTGGCGAAATAATAACCTCTCTGACACAATTACCTCCTCCACGAGAGGCTTTCAAGATCAGTAATCATCCCATCAAAAACAGATTCCCTTTGTGCTCGCTGAATAAATCCCATGCTCTTTGGCCTGATGGAAGCCTTCCACAGTATGAACAGCATTCAGCAGGTAGTCCACACATCTTATAAAGGAAAAATATGGGGGAAAATTGGAATTGAGGGAGCCCAATGCACAAGAGGCTTACAGGCGTGTAATGCCAGAACTGATGATGAGATCAAAATTATTCTCCACAAGACATCACAAGACCTTTACTGTGATCTGTAATCTCTTGCTTTTATATTAGCTGTCTGAGATGGGTTTGATGGGTTTTGTGGTTGTCTGCACTTCAGTGTTATGCTGCTTAAGGAGTTCTAGGCGTTTTTTTTTTTTTTTTGGTAATGTCATAATCAGGATTGAAATAATTCTGGCATGAAAAGATGTGCTATTTGGAAATGGACATTGGATAAGGTTGTTGATGGTTTTGGATTGACAGCCGCTTGTGTGGCATTTCTTCGAAATGAATAGTTGAAGTCAAAAGTTTACATACATCTTGCAGAATCTGCAAATTATTTTACCAAAATACGAGGGATTATACAAAATGCATGTTATTTTTTATTTAGTACTGACTTGAATAAGATATTTCACATAAACATTTACATATAGTCCACAAGAAAAATAATAGTTGAATTTATAAAATTGACCCCATTCATAAGATGTTTGATTTTTAATACTGTCTCTTGTTTGTCTTAAACAGTAAAACTGCCCGCTGTTTGCCCAAAAAATTGGGGGTGATTTTTCTGCATTTTTGTGTATTTGAACCCTTTGCAACAATGATTGTATGGTTTTAAGATCCATCTTTTCACACTGAGGACAACTGAGGGACTCATATGCAACTATTACAGAAGGTTCAAACACTCACTGATGCTTTAGAAGGAAACAAGATGCATTAAGAGCCAGGGGTGTAAACTTTTGAACAGAATGAAGATGTGTATATTTGTATTATTTTGCCTAAATATCTTTTTTTCATTTAGTACTGGCCTTTTGAAGATACAGAAGATTTGTGCTGTTTCACAAAAGACAAAATGAGTTAAATTTACCCTGATTTTAAAATTCAAATTTTCAACCCCCCAGCTCTTAGCATTGTTTTTTCCTTCCGAAGCATCAGTGAGTGTTGGAAACTTCTGTAATAGTTGCATATGAGTCCCTCAGTTGTCCTCAGTGTGAAACGTTGGATCTCAGAATCATACAGTCATTGATGGAAAGCACAGTCATGAATCATTCAGTTAACAACACAGTATTATGAATCAAGTGTATGTAAACTTTTGAACTGGGTAATTTTTTAGAAATTCAGCTATTATTTTCTCTTGTGGACTATGTACGTCTTTCATGTGAAATATCTTATTCAGGTATAGCATGCATTTTGTAAGATCACTCTTATTTTGGTAAAATAATTAACATTTTGCAGATTCTACAAGGTGTTTGTAAACTTCTGACTTAAACTGTAGATTTAAAAAATAATTGTAAAATAATGCAATTGTTTTGCAATAGCTGAAAAGAAATCTCTTATGCATCCCAAGACTGCATTTATTTGTTTTAAAAAATACAATAAAGCTGTTAAAATGTTATTTATTCCTGTGATGGCAAGTTAACATTTCAGCATCATTAGTCCAGTCTTAAGTGTCACATGATCCTTCTGAAAGCATTCTAATATGCTGATTTAGTGCTTAAAAACATGTCCTATTGCTGTGCTATTTCTTTTTTTTTTGGTGATGCATTTTTTCAGGATTCCATGATGATTGTTAAATGGCACATACTGCATGTCTCTTGAAAGCCTTTAAATACAAAAACCTTTAGCGCCCTCTGCTGCTTGTACAGACTAACTGTAACACTGCTCATTACATTACATTTCGTGATTCACAAATGTGTTTCATCGCAGCCAAAGCATTTCTAATTCTGCTTGCGTATACATATTAATCTGCATTACAATCTACATACACTATAAGAAAAAAAGAAAGAAAGCTGAAAACCAAGTTAAGTTATTGTCTGGATTATAGTGTTTTGGAGTTTGATATATTTGATATATAATAATTAGTCATTTCAATTCCAAGAAACCTGATAGAGAGTACAAATGGAGATGCAAATAATAATTTAAAAAGCTATAGTTTATTGTTTCCAAATTATACTCTGTACAGAGACACCATCAAAAAAAGAAAAGAAAGAAACCTCAAAAAACAAAGATATACATAAAGAAATATTCAGAAAGGAAAAGACAAAACAAACAAAAATAAATACAAAAAAATAATAATAATAATAATAGGCAAAACCTAAAGACACTTCTAATGCCAGACATGCAGTCCTGTTGAAATGTGATGGTGAGCAAAGTCAAGTAAATCAAATTTTTGTATATCTCATGAGTCAAAAGTTGAAGTGTAATTCATGTAATATACCCAGTGGCACGATTCAGTCCGTAGAAGGAAGAGTTTTAAAACACACATGGATAAACCGAGATCAGCCCAGAGTGGTGTTTGATGTTTTCACAAACACAGTCTAGCACTAAACTTCATTTTCAGTCTCTACTGAAAATTTCCTAGAGCGAGTGGCATGAAGTGTTCTCCATTTATCACCAGCTCCCTGTGGATGTGAATGCCCCTGAAACTGGCCAGAACACTAGGACCGCTTCCATTATTAACGCTGCTTCCCTTATAGCATTTTTGGCTGGCATCATGGGAAAAGTGTCTCCTGCAGGCCTCAAAAGCGAGGTGTTTTATTCCAAGAAACCATCCAGAGTGGTCAGGCTGGAGGTTGGCTTGCTTGTAACAGGCCTGGACACCTTCTTCCTTTTGGGCTTCATGGCAAGGGGTCGAATCTCAGATAAAGGAGACTGGTGCACATGCTAGAGTTAAGGAAACATTATGAAAAAAGCAACTTCCAAATAATTATTAACATGCATAATGGCAGCAATAAGAGTATTATCATTGGATAAGGATACGGGTTGGATAAATTTAGCTCTTCCTCCAAGTCCATCATAGCCAGATCTTACCTGGAATAAAAAAAGATGCATTACGGCAAATTGCACAAAATGTTTGTTACTGAAATAAATGAATACTTCTATTCCGCAAGGATGTATTAAATTGATCAAAAGTGACAGTAAAAACATGTATTACTTATAATTACAATTATATCGCAGCCTTTCTAAATGTAAGAAACTTCTTTCAGAAACATAAGAGAAAATCTGACTGCCTCAAAACTTTTGAATTGTAGTACACTACCAGTCAAAAGTTTTTGAACAGTAAGATTTGTAATGTTTTTTTAAGAAGTCTCTTCTGCTCACCAAGACTTCATTTATTTTATCAAAAGCATGACAAAAACAGTAAAATTTTGAAACATTTTTACTATATAAAATAACTTTTCTATTTAAGTATATTTTAATTATTCCTGTGATTTCAATAACACATGATCCTTCAGAAATCATTATAAAATCATTTTTATTATGTCGAAAACAATTTTTTTCAGATTTCTTTGATGAATAGAAAGTTCAGAAACAGCATTTATCTGAAATAGAAATCTTTATAAATGTCTTCATCATCACTTTTGATCTATTTAAAGCATCTTTGCTAAATAAAAGTATTAATTTCTATAATTATTTCTCCAAAAATTATACAGACTTTGTTACAAAAGCTTTTTATTTCAGATAAATGCTTATCTTTGGATCCTTCTATTCATCAAAGAGTGAAAAAAAAAAAAAAACTTGACAATATTGATAATAATAAAAAAATGTTTCTTGAACAGCAAATCAGCATATTAGATGATTTCTGAAGGATCATATGACAGTGAAGACTAGAGTGATGATGCTGAAAACTTAGTATTGATCACTGGAATAAATTACATTTTAAAATATATTCAAATAGACAGCAGTTATTTTAAACAGTAAAAAGATTTCACAGTATTACTGCTTTTGCTGTATTTTGGATCAGATAAATGCAAAGACTTCTTAAAAAAAAAAAAAAAAAAAAACACACCAAAAAATCTTGACTGGTAGTGTATATGTTTGCATGTAAACCAATGATGACCATAATTTACAAAAACATTTATAAGTCTCTCACAGTTCCAAATTTGCACGGGTCCAGCATGCTTCCAAATGCGTTCTTTCTGAAAAGCAGTGAGTGTCTTAACATGGGCCCCATCATGGCATCATCTTCTTTAACACGAGCATTCTGAGGGCAAAAACAAACACATGCAAACATTACACCCTCCATCGAATCCAATGTCATTTCCTTTAATACCAAGACAGCCGGCATAAACACATACACTACGCCCAAGTGCATTTTCCATGTTTTTGGATGAGGATCTGTGGAAAAATTAAACATTAAAAATTAAAACAAATGGACATCAGTAGAAATCATACGAACAGTTTGACAAAATGCTTCTGACTAAACTCACACTAAAGGGTCCAGACGCATCTTTTTAGATGGCACCTGAACGGGTTTCTTCTCCACCTGTTCAGGTGTGTTAATGTCAAAGGTCAGATTAAGGTCAATTTCCTGAGAGTCTGTCATTGGTCCATGACCAGGGGGCTTCAGCTCCAGAGGAGCAGGGCTGGAAACACAACAATCAACAAAGTCTCTTTCAGCAGATCTATTGAATAGCCAAGCATTTTGCTTAAAATACAAACTGATTTTCTGACCTTTCGAAGACCAGTCTGCTGATGGCTTCATTTGTACGGGTTGGAGTGCTTAACGTCCGCTGAAGAATTTCCACCTTCTTCTTTAAGCTCTGTTGAACATGAGATGTCAGATCAAGAGTCAGGATAAGAGTCAGCTTGGAAAAAAATTGCACCCTCTTGTGGCTGATTTGAATGCCAGCTTGTAAATGTAATTTGATGCTTATGTTAAATGGAGCTTTTAGCTTTAAGGCAAGACATCATGGGTATACAGGGTTTAATTTTTAACTAATTGATATCACCACACTTCCTTAGTTTCCCTAAGCCTAAAATGCACTAATTAGCATTCCAGAACATGTTCATTTTGTTAACATACTAGAGTTAAAGATGCAAAATCACTTTTTTACCATTCCAAAACACTCAGAACATCCTTGTCAACAATTAGAAAATTTGAAATTTCACCATGCTTTTAAGAATAAAATAAAACCCTTTGTAAAACTTTCAGAATATAGATAGGATTAATGGCCTTTAAAGATACAGTTGAAGTCAAAAAATAATCTGTGTAATGTTAATTATTTTACCAAAATCATACAAAATGCATGTTATTTTTTTATTTAGTACTGGCCTGAATAAGATATTTCACATAAAAGACTTTAGTTTATAAGAGAAAATAATAGTTGAATTTATAAAAATGACCCCGTTCAAAAGTTTACATACGCTTGATTCTTAATACTGTGTTGTTACCTGAATGATTCACAGATGTGTTTTTTGTTTTGTTTTGTTTAGTGATAGTTGTTTACGAGTCTCTTGTTTGTCCTGAACAGTTAAACTGCCTGCTGTTCTTCAGAGAAAATCCTTCAGCTCTCACAAACTTTTTGGTTTTTCAGCATTTTTGTGTATTTGAACTCTTTTCAACAATGACATGCAACTATTACAGAAGGTTCAAAAGCTCACTGATGCTCCAGAAGGAAAAACGATGCATTAAGAGCCAGGGGTGTAAACTTTTAAAACAGAATACCGATTTGTAAATTTTTCTTATTTTTTCATTTAGTGCTGCCATTCAGAAGCTACAGAAGACACTTACATATTTCCTAGAAGACAAAATAAGTTAAATTTACCCTGATCTTCAAATTAAAAAAATCTTAATGCATCGCGTTTCCCTCCGTTTCCTTCAGTGAGTGTTTGAACCTTCTGTAATAGTTGGATATGAGTCCGCCAGTTGTCCTCAGAGTAAAAAGATACATCTCAAAATCATACAGTCATTGTTGAAAAGGGTTCCAATACACAAAAATGCTGAAAAACCAAAGAATTTGTGGGACCTGAATGATTTTTTCTTAAGAACAGCGCTATCACTGTGGATCATTCAGGTAACAACACAGTTTTAAGAATCAAGTGTATGTAAACTTTTTAACATCATTTGTATAAATTCAACTATTATTTTCTCTTGTGCACTATATGTAAACGTCTTTTATGTGAAATGTCTTATTCAGGCCAGTACTAAATAAAATAACATACATTTTGTATGATCCCTCCTATTTTGGTAAAGTTATGAACATTTTGCAGATTCTGCACGGTGTATGTAAACTTTTGACTTCAACTGCTTGTATTGTAATTGAAATCAATTATTTAGTGTTATAAAGTAGAAAGCAGATAAAGCAGAATTTCTCACAGTGATCTCTTTGTCTGCGTTGGACAGGTCATTCTGAAGTGCCTTCATGTCATCCTTTGTCCTGTTTGTCTCTGTAGTGGCTTTTTGCAACTGCAGTAAAAAAGAAAAATAATAATATTAAAATATAAATAAACAAACAAACAAAATATCTGTACAAAGATCAATAAGTCATTTAAATTTTTTAAATAATGATATTTTTCATGGACATTCTCAGAGACAAGAAATGAACCTTGCTGTTAGAAGAAATCAGTTCCCTTTTCAGTTTCTCACACATCTCATTCGATGACTTGAGGCTTCCCTTCAGATTGTCGTACTCCCTGAGGATAAATAAAATAATTCTATTTAACACTCAAATACAGCAAATGAGGAAGCACAAGTGGTGTACTGACCTTGTCAAAAGTTTGGGGAAGTAAAACTACTGAGGTTTTAAGTTTTAAACTACACGAGTACACTACATATCCAGCAGTGAGAGTTAGTGTATCCACAGGAAAGTAAAACTTACTTTTTAAGCGAGATGCAGTATATAGACAGCTGTTCAACAGCAGATTGACCAACACCCATATCTGTGATCATAGCCTCCACTTCTGACCTTTGACCCTGTAGGACCACATCTAAACTAAAGGACAGAAACATACACGAGAGCATGTGAACAAAAAAACCTACCGTAATCAAACAGTTAGTTTAATATTTTTCATTGCTTACATGGTAAGATGGACATTGTGGTTTCTCTCTCACATACATTTAATCACAAAAACCTCTCTTAGACAAATGAATTTTCATAGGTACCTCTCATAGGTTTTCATTTTGACTCGGAGTCGCTTGGCTTCCTCTTTGGCTGCCTGCCCTTCATTTTTCTGACTCTCCAAGAAATTCATCTGTTTCTGATAATTTCATACAAAACATAATCAAGACCAGAATTCAAAATGCAGTGCAGAAAGCATGCTAGACTAAATGACACAACAGTTTACCACAAAAATCAATATACCCGGAGGACAGAACACAGCATCTCTTTGTCTCCGATTTCCTTCCGAACTCTTTCCAGGTCCCTCTTCTGCTTCTCAATTGTGTCTTTTAGAGTGTCTACTGACTTCTGCTTGTCCCTCCATTCTTTCTCTGGAATGCATAACACATGCAAACATATAATACGAATGGATGGACGTTTTAAGCATCAATCAAGAACTTGAGGAAATTACCTTTTTCAGACAACACTGCTTTCATGCGATCAAGCTCATTCTGAAATCAGAATAATATTCTGTGAATATACTGTGTTAACAAACTCTGGGGATTGAATACATTCAAAAGCATGCTTTATCACCTGTAAACTTTCAGGATCCACTGGCGTCCCATCATCCTCTGGAGCTATGTCAAAGAACAGCTTGTTGATAATGTGCCGCGTACTGACCTAAAACAGAAAGAGCAAGGGTTTCATTGCAGTCCAGACCTACAATTAATTTAATTAATCAGAGGAATAACTCCGTTCACAGGTCAATGGTGTACCTGTTTCCTGCATTGTGGACAGGTTTTGTTTGGGGCCGACTGAAACCACTGGAGAAGACTTTGTTGAAAGAAAAAGAAACATAGAACCAATATTTATTTTTTAGCAATCAAACATTGATATTTCTAAATATTTGAACGTACACTATCAGTCAAAAATTTTTAAACAGTAAGATTTAAACAGAAGTCTCTTCTGCTTACCAAGCCTGCATTTATTTGATCCAAAGTACAGCAAAAACAGTAACATTTTGAAATATTTGTACCATTTAAAATAACAGTTTTCTATTTGAATATATTTCAAAATGTAATTTATTCCTGTGATTTCAAAGCTGAATTTTTTTGCTGCTCAAAAACATTTATTATTATGTCGAAAACAGCAGCACAGAATTTTTTCAGGTTTCTTTGATTAATAGAAAGTTCAGAAGAACAGCATTAAAAATTACTTAACTGTTTTAAATATTGATGATAATAATAATAATAATAATAATAATAATAAATGTTTCTGGAAGACTGGAGTAATGATGCTGAAAATTTTGCTTTGATCACAGGAATAAATTACATTTTCAAATATATTCAAACAGAAAGCAGTTCTTTTAAATAGTAAAAATAATTCACAATATTACTGATTTTACTGTACTTTATATCAAATAAATGCAGGCTTGGTGAGCATAATATTACACAATAATTGTGTAATATTATAATAATATATATGAGATCAAGTCTCACCAAAAACAAACATGCAGTAAAGTAAAAAGGAGACACTTACCAGGCATAATGAAAAGTGTGACCACAGTGAATTGCAGCCACATCTTTGGAATTATCAAAGAAATCTGAGCAGATGGTGCAGTATGCTCGAATAGGCATTGTTGATCTAAAATATTAGACATAACAAGGTCAAAATCTCTCTGTTTATGGCACGGTTTGTATGTTTTGTTCATTACTGATTTGTTGTGGTAACGTTACCCTGTACTTAAAGTGCTGTATTTACTCACCCAGATGACGCTGAGACGATCAAGAAGTCTTATTCACACGGATTTGTTTAATTAAATTCCATAATTATGTTTATATAGCTTGTTTTTGAATTAGTTTTGAGTTCGTGAATACATCGAAGCGGCGCGCTTAGTTCAAACGTAATGACTCCTCCTTTTTGATCGCGTCATCAACACACGACTCCGCGCTGCCTGAGCTGAGAAAGTTACGGTTAACGTACTGGTATCGCTACAGAAAATGTTAAGCGAGATATATAAGACATAAGTGTTTATTTTAATTTGACATAAAAGTGCGGATATTATTTTTAACACAGTAGCAATACCTAAAAAAATATATGTTGCTGAATTAAAAACTACATTACCTATAGTGCACCTCTTGCGCTATGACGCCTGTGACAGTCCGAGTTGATTTTTGACCCAAGACAAGTCAACCTACGGTGATTTGGATAAACTGTTTGAGGTACAGTAAAGGTAATTTGTGTTATTAGGAATCTAACCTATGTGAACAACAGTTGTGAGACTAGATTAAATACAAGTTGGCGCAAAATAAGATGTCTTCCAGTGACATTCAACAGCTTTTAAATGTTTAGCACCGTAGCTAGTTGCGTTAGCAGGTCAGGATTTATAGACAAATGAGAAAATCCACAAATCTTCCAAATGTGTTCAGTTGCAAGAATATCTGAAGATTGGCATTAACATACACTGTGTTATAGGTTTAAACGGAAAATGTTTTAATACAATTTGGATTGAATTTTAATTTTAAATTTGCTTACATTATCCTCATCATTATCGTTGTAAATATAAATAGTCTAAATCCTTGTGGCGTGTTTGGTTATATTTTGTAAAATAGTTATCAATATTGTAGGGAATATATATATATATATATATGTATATATGTGTATATGTATATATATGTGTGTGTGTGTGTGTGTGTGTGTGTGTGTGTGTGTGTGTGTGTGTGTGTGTGTGTATTTATTTATATATAAATATTTATGAGAACATATTTTTTTCTAACAGTATTTTAATAACTTTGATTGCATTAGAATCCATTAGAATAGAATATGAAATGCATCAAAAGAAGAATGAAGTTTTAAAGACTGAGGAATTAACTAATTTCTTGTTCCTCTTTTAATGTGACTTTCTGTAATTTCACTTCCAGACACTGAAGGAAACTCTATAAATTGTACTGTATGACCTTCTGAGCTGTTGGGATCATGCATTGAATCGCTCCTGGCACTGACTGGTGGTTCAGGACACTGCGTCCTCTCTTCCTCTGGATTTCTCTCGTGTCCGATGCCAGGATGGCGGCAGACGTCCACAATAAGGGTGCACACTGGGAGGTTAAAAATGGCAACTTGGTGCCATCAGATCGACTCCGGCAGGACCGATCAGAAAGTCCGACCCCAGGGCTGGTGGAGGGGACAGAACCAGGTTAGTTTAACAGTTTATACTTTCTGTGTACTGATTAGATCAAATATATTCTGCTTTTGTCAGGGATTGTAATCTTTGTTTTGTTGTCAAAGGTTTTATGATGCTTTAACAGTCATTAAAGAGACCTATGTGCTTTTTAAGCCTACACAAACCACACCTTATTTCTTAGTCATGCATATCCTTGTAATATCCCATTGTATTTCCCGTTGCGAGTGATCAAATAACTCGCAGGTTTGTATGTGATAAATGACTAGAATCTCAAAATTAGTTTAGCTGTGTAAATGATTCTTTAGGAGAAGTTGAAGTTTGTCACAACACAGGCAGTTTCATAATGATATGAAAGCTTCAACTAAATCTCATAAAGGATTTCCCAGAAGCCCTGGGAGTGTGTGAGGGCTGTTTCCTGAAACTGGAAAGTTAAGGAGCATGCCAGTATTGTATTTTGATAGATATTTGGCTTTATGGGAATTTTGGATCCTAAAATGATTTATGAGGATTTTTTTTTTATACATTTAGTTAAACATTTAAAGGAGCACTGATTTGGTGCAAGAAACAACTCTTATTATCAATGCTGAAAAACCATGATAAACCATTTTGTGAAAACCATGATATATTTTTTTCAGAATATTTCACATAAAAGACGTTTACATACAATCCACAAGAGAAAATAATTGTTGAATTAATAAAAATTACCCCATTCAAAAGTTTACATACTGTGTTGCATGAATGATCCACAGCTGTGTTTTTTGGTTTGGTGATAGTTGTTCATGAGTCCCTTGTTTGTCCTGAACAGTTAAACTGCCTGCTGTTCTTCAGAAAAATCCTCCAGGTCCCACAAATTCTTTGGTTTTTCAGCATTTTTGTGTATTTAAACCTTTTCCAACAATGACTTTATGATTTTGAGATCCATCTTTTCACACTAAGGACAACTGAGGGACTCACATGCAACTATTACAGAAGGTTCAAACACTCAATGATGCTTCGGAAGAAAAAACGAGGCATTAAGAGCCGGGGGTGAAAACTATTGAACAGAATGAAGATATGTACATTTTTCTTATTTTGCCTATATATCATATTCCTTTCATTTAGCACAGTGCTTCAGAAGCTACAGAAGATACTTGTGTGTTTCCTAGAAGGCAAAATAAGTTAAATATACCTTCAAATTAAAAATGTTTTCACCCCCCAGCTTTAATGCATCATGTTTCCTTCTGAAGCATTAGTGAGCGTTTGAACCTTCTGTAATAGTCCCTCAGTTGTCTTCAGTGTGAAAAGATGGATCTCAAAATCATACAGTCATTGTTACAAAAATGCTAAAAAAAAACAAAAAAAAAAAACTTTTTCTTAAAAACAACAGCCAGTTTAACTGTTCAGGACAAACAAAAGGTGTGTTAACACTGATATAATTGATGATTACAGTCGTGGCCAAAAGTTTTGAGAATGACACAAATATTAGTTTTCACAAAGTTTGCTGATAAACTGCTTTTAGATCTTTGTTTCAGTTGTTTCTGTGATGTACTGAAATATAATAACAAGCACTTCATATGTTTCAAAGGCTTTTATCGACAATTACATGACATTTATGCAAAGAGTCAGTATTTGCAGTGTTGGCCCTTCTTTTTCAGGACCCCTGCAATTCGACTGGGCATGCTCTCAATCAACTTCTGGGCCAAATCCTGACTGATAGCAACCCATTCTTTCATAATCACTTCTTGGAGGTTGTCAGAATTAGTGGGTTTTTGTTTGTCCACCCGCCTCTTGAGGATTGACCACAAGTTCTCAATGGGATTAAGATCTGGGGAGTTACCAGGCCATGGACCCAAAATTTCAACGTTTTGGTCCCCGAGCCACTTAGTTATCACTTTTGCCTTATGGCACGGTGCTCCATCGTGCTGGAAAATGCATTGTTCTTCACCAAACTGTTGTTGGATTGTTGGAAGAAGTTGCTGTTGGAGGGTGTTTTGGTACCATTCTTTATTCATGTCTGTGTTTTTGGGAAAAATTGTAAGTGAGCCCACTCCCTTGGATGAGAAGCAACCCCACACATGAATGGTCTCAGGATGCTTTACTGTTGGCATGACACAGGACTGATGGTAGCGCTCACCTTTTCTTCTCCGGACAAGCCTTTTTCCAGATGCCTCAAACAATCGGAAAGAGGCTTCATCGGAGAATATGGCTTTGCCCCAGTCCTCAGCAGTCCATTCGCCATACTTTTTGCAGAAGATCAATCTGTCCCTGATGTTTTTTTTGGAGAGAAGTGGCTTCTTTGCTGCCCTTCTTGACACCAGGCCATCTTCCAAAAGTCTTGGCCTCACTGTGCTTGCAGATGCGCTCACACCTGCCTGCTGCCATTCCTGAGCAAGCTCTGCACTGGTGGCACTCCGATCCCGCAGCTGAATCCTCTTTAGGAGACGATCCTGGCGCTTGCTGGACTTTCTTGGACGCCGTGAAGCCTTCTTAACAAGAATTGAACCTCTTTCCTTGAAGTTCTTGATGATCCTATAAATTGTTGATTTAGGTGCAATCTTAGTAGCCACAATATCCTTGCCTGTGAAGCCATTTTTATGCAACGCAATGATGACTGCACGCGTTTCTTTGCAGGTCACCATGGTTAACAATGGAAGAACAATGATTTCAAGCATCACCCTCCTTTTAACATGTCAAGTCTGCCATTCTAACCCAATCAGCCTGACATAATGATCTCCAGCCTTGTGTTCGTCAACATTCTCACCTGAGTTAACAAGACGATTACTGAAATGATCTCAGCAGGTCCTTTAATGACAGCAGTGAAATGCAGTGGAAAGTTTTTTTGGGGATTAAGTTAATTTTCATGGCAAAGAAGGACTATGCAATTCATCTGATCACTCTTCATAACATTCTGGAGTATATGCAAATTGCTATTATAAAAACTTAAGCAGCAACTTTTCCAATTTCCAATATTTATGTAATTCTCAAAACTTTTGGCCACGACTGTACATGAATGATACCTCAAGTCATATATCTTGTTGAGCAGAGGTGTGCTATTACTTTATTAAGCAATGTGTCACTCCTTGACAGGTGCTGGACAGGAGAATGCCATGTTTGTTCACGCCCAGTCTTTTGAGGACCTGACTGCTGACACCAGTGACAAATCTGCAGAGGTGGGTGACTCGAATCTAGAGAATGCTCAAAAAGAGGCTCTGGAAGGAATTGAGGAGGAGGTGCAGGAGGAAGGTGTAGTTGTTGAACAGGAGGAAGAAGGGAAAAAGGAGGTGAGGAATAGCAACAAGGCAAAAGAGGAAGATGTGACAAGTGAAACATGGCGGAGTCACAGGAAGCATATGTTTGTCTTGAGTGAGGCGGGGAAACCCATCTATACACGCTACGGAACAGAGGAAGCGCTCTCCAGCATCATGGGAGTCATGATGTTACTCATGTCATTTGTTGAGGATAAGAAGAACATCATACGCTCTATCCACGCAGGTAAGGGATATCTAGAAAATATTAAGCTGAGGTTGATATATAGATATATGTATGCTACCTTTTAGAAGTTTGGGATTAGAATGTTTTATTTTTAAATAATAAATACTTTTATTCAGCAAGGATGCATTAAATTGATCAGTGTCAGTAAGATATTTATAATGTTACAAATTTCTGTTTCAAATAAATGCTGAACAAAATTAATATTTAAAATTGATTCATGAGCTGCAAATCAGCACAGAATGATTTCTGATGGATCATGTGACACTGAAGACTGCAGTAATGATGCTAAGAAGTCTGCTTTGCCATACATTTTAAAATATATTTAAATAGACAATGTATATTTTTTATGTAATAATTTATTATTTATTAATATTATATTTGTAATAATATTTCACAATATTACTATTTTACTGTATTTTTGATTGATGCAGTCTTGGTGAGCATAAGAGACATAGAAAACAAACTTTTGAACAGTAGTGAATATTTTTTTGACAAATTGTTTTTTTTATTATTAATATTGACTCCTATTGTTTATTAATAATATTAATAAATATAAAAAGATGACTTTTTAAATTACACTGCTGTTCAAATGTTTGGGATCAGTAAAATTTTTATGTTTTTAAAAACTCTCTTTTGCTTACCAAAGTTCCATTTATTTGACCAAAAATACAGAAAAAAACAATATTATAAATGATTATTGTTATAATTATCTATTTTTAATATACTTTAAAATATATAATTTATTTTTGTGATGCAAAGCTGAATTTTCATCAGTCATTACTCCAGTCTTTAGTGTCACATGATCCTTCAAAAATCATTTAATAAACTAATTTATTATCAATGTTAGAACCGTTGTGCTGCTTAATATTTTTTTTTTTGGAACCTTTGATACTTTTTTCAGGATTCTTTGATGAATAGAAAGTAAAAAAATCAACATTTATTTAAAATAGATTAAAAGTAACTTTTACTTTTTTTTTTTTATCAATTTAACACATGCTTTCTGAATAAAAGTATTCATTTCTTTTAAACAAAGAAAGAAAGAAAAAAAATTACTCCAAACTTTGAACGATAGTGTATATTGTTACAAAAGATTTTTATTTTAAATAAATGCTGTTCTTTTTAATGTTTTATTCATAAAAAAAGTATCACAGGTTCCAATAAATATAAAGTGTTTCCAACACTGATAATAAATCAGCATATTAGAATGATTTTTGAAAGATCATTTGACACTGAAGACTAGAGTAATGATGCTAAAAATGCAGCTTTGCATCACAGGAATAAATTCTATTTTAAAGTACATTAAAATAGAAAACCACTATTTTAAATTGCAATATTTAACATTATTACAGTCTTTTGTATTTTTAATCAAATAAACACAGCCTTGATGAGCAGAAAAGACTTCTTTAAAAAACATTAAAAAACTTACTTCAAACTTTTAAACGGCAGTGTATGTTCTAACTAAATACAACAAAACATCAAGTAATAAATTACATCTCTTCCATTTAAGATGATATTTTGTCCTTCAAAACTAGTGCAACAACAATATAGGCATTTATGTGTGTTAACATATCTTTCAGATGGCTACAGAGTGGTATTCCTGCGGAAAAGCCCTCTCATCCTGGTGGGAGTCTCTCGCACTAACTGCTCTGATCGTGAATTGACAAGAGAGCTTCAGTACGTCTACTACCAGATCGTTAGCCTGCTCACCCTCACACAATTGAACCACGTCTTCCAGCACCGGCAGAGCTATGACCTGCGCCGCCTGCTGGCCGGCTCTGAACACCTCACTGACAACCTTCTACGGCTCCTCGACCAAGATCCAGGCCTGCTGCTGAGTGCCGTGATGTGCCTGCCTCTGGCCAGCTCGACCCGTGACATGGTCTCCTCTAGCTTGCAGGCTGCTAAAGCCAAGAACCTGGTATTCTCCATCCTGCTAGCAGGAAACAGGCTGGTGACGCTGGTGCGCAAAAAAGACCAGTTTCTGCACCACATGGACCTGCACTTGCTCTTCAACTTGGTCGGCTCTTCTTCCTCCTTCCGAGAAGGCGAAGGATGGACGCCTATATGTCTGCCCAGGTTCAACCCAGCTGGATTTTTCCATGCACATATCTCTTACTTGGAACCGGCCTCGGATCTGTGTCTTATCCTGGTGTCCACAGATCGTGAGGATTTCTTTAACCTCTCCGACTGTAAGAAGCGATTCCTAGAGCGCTTGCGCAGACGCAGTGCATTTCAATCCCTGCAGGAAGCGCTGAACAAGCCAAGTTATCCTGTCTCACATGTTGGCATACCTGAGCTGCGACACTTTGTGTACAAGTCTAAAAGCTCTGGGCTCTATACAAGGTAAGACAGTTGAGTATAGAAGCCTGTTTCCGCCACTGAAAAAAAAAATTATTTTGATTTATTTTTTCTCACAATTCTTTTATTTTCTTAGAATTTTGAGATATAAACTCATAACTGTGAGTGATAAAGTCAGAATTGCGAGACATAAACTTGCAATTCTAATAAATAAAGTCAGAATTGCGTGATATGAACTTGCAATTCTGAAAAATAAAGTCACAATTGCGTGATATAAACTCGCAATTGTGAGTTATAAAGTCAGAATTCTGAGATATAAACTCGCACTTCTGAGAAATTAAGTCAGAATTGTGTGATATAAACTTGCAAGTCAGAACTGTAAGATAAACTTGCAATTGTGAGAAAAAAAGTCAGAATTGCGAGTTTATATCTAGCAATTCTGACTTTATATCTAGCAATTGATTTTATAACTCGCAATTGTGCATTTATGTCACAGTTCTTGAGAGAGAAAGTCAGAATTGTGAGTTAATATGATAATTCTGAGAAAAAAAGTCACAATTGCAAGATGTAAAATCTCAATAGCGATAAAAAAGTCAGAATTGTGAGATAAAAAGTCAGAATTACCTTTTTTTTTTTTTTTATTCAGTGGCGAAAATGGGTTTCCATAGTTTAGTAATGATCATGAAAGAAAAAACATTTCTTAATTTTCTTAATTTTTATTGCTTTTTATGTAAATTCGTGTTTTTTTTTTTTCTGTAAGCCCTGACCTTCCAACACCCTACCAAGGAGAAGAGGAACACGAGAGGCTGATGGGATTGTACCAGTACCTGCATAGCTGCCTGCATCACCCCACACGTCCCCTGCGCTACATCTACCGCTGTACAGAGACCGAGAACCTTTATGCCTTGGTTAGTCTTTCATAATGTGCCATACACTGCCGTATTAGATACCATTCAAAGGTTTGGTTATGGGTTTGCACAATAGAGGAAGTATCCAGCCAATATCACATTTGCATATGATTTTATTTTATATGTATTTTTTTGGCAGATGCTTTTATTCAAAGTGAATTACAGGAATGCAATAAGCAATTCAACACAAGTTGTGACAGCCAATGTGTAACTGAATATATTTCAACAACAAATAGGATTTTTTTCATTTATAAGTTAATTTAAAAACTGCACTGTGCGATTTACTAGATGTCACAAAAGTGAGTACACTCCTCACGTTTCAACAACCATTTTAGTATATCTTCTCAAGGGTCAATACTAAAGAAATGAAACTTGGATATATTTTAGAGTAGTCAATGTGCACCTTCAGCTTCCTCAGCAAGGCAGTTGTCATCTTGGTGGTGTGTTTGGGGTCGTTAACGTTGGAAAACTGCCGTTCGACCTAGTTCCTGGAGGAAAGGCATCATGTTTTGCTTCAGAATTTACAGTACTTAATGGAATCCATCTTTCCCTCAATGAACTGCAGCTCCCCAGTACCAGCAGCACTCAAGCAGCCCCTGACCATGATGCTACCACCACCATGCTTGACTGTAGGCAAGACACAATTTTCTTGGTACTCCTCACCAGGGCATCGCCACACATGCTGGACACAATCTGAGCCAAACAAGTTTATCTTATCGTCTCATCAGACCACAAGACATGGTTCCAGTAATTTATGCTCTTGGACAGGTTGTCTTCAGCAAACTGTTTGTGGGCATTCTTGTGAGCCAGCTTCAGATGAGGCTTTCTTCTGGAATGACGCCTATGCAAACCGACGTATGGTCTGAGCACTGACAAGCTGACCTTCTACCTGCAACCTTTAAAGCAATGCTGGCAGCACTCATGCATCTGTTTTTTTGAAGCCAGTGCTCAACTTGGTTGATCGACCCTTGCAAGGCATGTTCCGAATGAAACCCATCTTGGAAAACCTCTGTATGACCCTGACCACTGTAGTGTAACTCGGTTTCAGGGTGTTACTGAACCTCTAATAGCCTTGGCCATCTTTGTGAAGAGCAACAATTCTAATTCTCAAATCCTCAGAGTTCTTTGCCATGAGATGCCATGTTGAACATCCAGTGGTCAATATAAGAGAATTGTACTTAAAGCACCTAATTTTAACTGCTCTAATACAAGATACACAAGTTTGTATGGTCCTGTCAAGCAGACAAAAACATTAACATGATAAATAGGACATGTGGCTTTGCATGGTTAAACAACACACTGCTGTTATCACGTAGGGTGTACTCACTTTTGTTGCCAGCTATTTTGACAATAATGGCTGTATTTTGACTTAATTTCAGAGTACAAGCTGCACATTGACTACACCTAAAATATATCCAAATTTAATTTCTATAATATTGTCCCTTGAGAAGATATACTAAAATGGTTGCTGAAATGTGAGGGGTGTACTCACTGAGATACTGTACATGTTTGCATACAAAGTTGAGTGTTGATTATTATAGTTTAAAAAAATGCACCAAAAAAATAGACAGGCAAGAGTATTTCTAACTGGCTGGTAATTTGGCAGCACCGTAAGGCTGTTTAAATCCTGATGCTTTCTATGTTTCTTACTTTGTCAACCTCCACCTCTTCTGTAGGTGACAAGTGGCTTTGAGCTCTACCTCTGCTTCAGTCCTCTGGGAACAAAGGGCCTGGCTGTGTCTGCTGTCAACAAACTCCTGAAGTGGATCAGGAAGGAGGAGGATCGTCTGTTCATACTCAGTCCCTTAACATACTGACCCAGTTCAGGCCGTTCTGAACACCAAAAAAACTAGTGAATGTCTGACCCCAGACTGCTGAAAGAGCAGCATCAGTGATCCTACTTGAATGAATGAAGATGCAAACGGATGCTGTCAGATATTAAGGGCTTGATTGATACATTGAGGGCAACTCAACAAGTCGGTGTTATCAGGAAGGTTTGAAAATTGAGTAAATTAATAAAGGGCATCTAATCATTCCTATAAGCAGTTGTCAAAGTATGACATCCGATGTTTAGAGATAATTGCTTTTAAACATGGCTCTGTAGCCAGCAGCGAAACATTGAAGGCAGTAGATTAGCACTAACAATCTAATAAAGGCTCACAATGTTTTTACACTGCTGTGTAAAGTAGACATCTAGGCCTGTGCTTTTTACTAGACCAGTCACTGTTTCAACTGAACATCTGTATTGAGCCAAGTTAACAAATATTAATAGATTATTGAGCTGTGGCCTTCACATTTCTTTATGTCAATGAGAATATAAACTATGAAAGCTTGAATTTTTTTGTTTCCAGCCTGGTGACATGCAAATATGTGTGGTTTGGTAGAACTAAAAGTATTTCCTATCTAACCAAACTGACTTTATCTATGTAACAGCCATTTCATTTTAGAGACATGACTATGTAGGTGCAAATACCTGAAGCATGGCTTGATTTAAAGAGCAATCCAAAAGTGAATTAGTCTGTATAAAGTTAAAGATCTCCATCTCTTTGTCAACATGTCAAATGTTTCAAAAACTGACCATGTGTTGCTACTGAGGGCTTCCCAAAGGACCAGTTGAATCAGAGATACCTCTGTAGTAATATAATGTTTTATTAATGCTTTTCTTTTATGTTTAATATATGCACTTGATTGTTAATTTGCTACTAATGTTGAATGAATGAATAGGATACGTGACACTGTGTGTCATTGCTCATTTATGCTGTTGTTATTCCAGTCTTTTAGGAAATCATGGGATAGATGACATATGTTAATAATGGAACTTTATTATAGGACACTAGGTAGCAATTTGCACATCTGGTGTTTCAAAAATATTGGTAGTGGTGGCGGCACTCATGTTTCTGTTTACTTTCTGTCTAAAGCTATTTTGACAACGGGCGTCATGTTGAAAACAATCAAAAGAAATTAAATCCATTTCTGAAGATATATATTGTTTGCCACGTTTACCCTTTTGCTTGGCTTTCTCCATAATTCCTCAAAGGAATGTTACATGATACACTTTCAGTCAAATGTTTTTGAGCAGTAAGATTTTTAAAGAAGTCTCTTCTGCTCACCAAGCCTGCATTTTTATTTGATCCGAAGTACAGCAAAACAGGTAAATCTTAAAATATATTTACTATTTAAAATAACTGTTTTCTATTTGAATATATTGTAAAATGTAATTTATTCCTGTGATGCAAAGCTGAATATTCAGCATCAGTGCCTTAGTCTTCAGTGGTACACAATCTTTCAGAAATAATTCTAATATTCTGATTTGCTGTTCAAGATACATTTCTTTTTTGTATTCTTATTATCAATATTTAAAACAGTTGAGTAAATTCAGGATTCTTTGATGAATAGAAAAATTCAAAGATCAACATTTATCTGAAATAACAAGCTTTTGTGGCATTATACACTATACCATTTAAAAGCTTGGATTTTTTGAAGGGATCAAAATTGATGATAACGTATATAATGTTACAAAAAATTATATTTCAGATAAATGCTGTTCTTCTGAACTTTCTATTCATCAAAGAAACGTGAAACAATTCTACTCAGCTGTTTTCAACAAAAATAATTAATGTTTTTTGAGCAGCAAATTAGAAATTTAGAATCATTTCTGAAGGATCATGTGACTGGAGTAATCACAGGAAATCACAGGAATAAATAACATTTTAAAATACATTCAAATAGAAATCATATATTTTAAATGGTAAAAATATTTAAACATTTTACTGCTTTTGCTGTACTTTGGGTCAAATAAAAGCAGGCTTGGTGAGCAGAAGAGACTTCTTTAAAACATTACAAATCTTACTGTTCAAAAAGTTTTGACTGGTACTGTATATAATCAAACATTCTTTTAAATATATTCAGCTATATACTTGAATATGTTATATATGTGAAACTCTAGGTAATGCAGTCTGATAGGTCTAGCTTAATCTGACCTGGCGAGCTGATTGGCCGCTGATTGGTTCTCTCATGTATCGGTAGCCAATGAGCTTACTGCTCAGTATTCAAATACCTGCCTTTTGTTTGCTGTAGCAGTTTGGAGCACACTTAAGAAACCCTCCACCTTCCCCAGCTCCACCTGTATAGATCTGGACTTCTATTTTCTGCACCATTACTCATCAGTGTCACATGATCCCTCAGAAATCAACCTAATATGCTGCTTTCGTGTTAGGAATTTATACACTACATTTCTTCTCAGTTGTTCTTAATATATATATTTTTTTTAGATAAGTAGATTATTATCTAAATTAGAAATGAGAAATTTGGTTTAGTTCCTGGTTGAGAACAAACACACGCTATTCCTGATGAGACGTGACATAATAAAAGGAAAACATATGAATGCAAAGGTATGCAAATCAGTATCTGTGACAATAACATAAATAATAGCTGATGAGGTTCAAAAATGAACATTTTCACCTGTCATGTTTGCTTTTGTGTTTCACAGATCAGAAAAGTCTTACAGATTTGGAACAACACGAGGGTGAGTAAATTATCTATTTTTATTTTGGGTTGAACTATCCCTTGAACAAATGGGTTTCCTCTGCTGGTATATATAATTGTAAAATTAAATAATTCTAATAAATAATGAGTATTAGTGGGATTTCTATTATAATTTAGAACCAGTTCTAATGAGATCATTTAGGAATTTTGTAAGAATCAAATATTTTGCTTGTCGATCTCAATAAAGGACAATGGAAACATGTATTTTCCCCCTGCATTGCTTAAACAACTGCCAGTCTGTTTTCAAAAATAGAAAATTTGTTTTGAAAATATCAGCTTACATAGATATGCAAAAAGCATAGTTAATCAGCTGCTATCTTCTAAGATGCTATCTGCTATCTTTCACAGCACACAGAAGAGGGGATTTTTCCATTGGGTGCAGTAGTCAGAGATGCTTGCAGAGTTTCCGTTTTTTTGTTCTTTTTTTCCACATACAGTATATATAGATGGTATTTGCATTCAACTGTATAGCTTGTAAAAAATGTAGCATGCAAAAAAATGGTGAAATACATTTGAAAAACGAAAAATTTCCAAACAAACACGAAAGCAAATCACACTAAACTTTATTAATAGATTCATGTCGATTGAATCAGTTGATAAAATTCACAAAAATAGTCAAAATGATCCAGTTCTCAATTTTAAATCACTGACTTACTAAGGAGGAAGATTTTCTTTCCATCCCTTTTGTTTTATTTGAAAGATATTTCTTGAATGATTTGAATAAAAAAACAACAGGAATTGCAAAACATAAGCATGATAAAGTTTTATTGTTCTTAAGAAGTAATACTCCATAAGAAGAAGTAATATAGACATCTCTGTTTGTAAAAAAAACATGTACAGTAATTGTCTGATTTTCTTTTTATATGTGACCCTGTATCTCAAAACCAGTCTTAAAGGAGTAGTTTACAGATAATATACTCACCCCCTTGTCATCCAGGATGTTGGACATGTCTTGCTTTCTTCAGTCGTAAAGAAATTATGTTTTTTGAGGAAAACATTTCAGAATTTGTCTCTATATAATGGACTTCTATGGTGCCCTCGAGTTTGAACTTCCAAAATGCAGTTTAAATGCAGCTTCAAAGGGCTCTAAATGATCCCAGCCGAGGAAGAAGGGTCTTATCTAGCGAAACGATCGGTTATTTTCTGAAAACATTTACAATTTATATACTTTTTAATCTCTACACAGAGTACACACATAGCTAGAGAAGACGAGCATTTGAGGTTAAAAGCTATATAAATTGTCTATTTTTCTTTTGGAAAATAACCGATCTTTTTGCTAGATAAGACCCTTCTTTCCTCGGCTGGGATGGTTTAGAGCCCTTTGAAGCTGCATTTTGGAAGTTCAAAAACCATAGAAGTCCATTATATGGAGAGAAATCCTAAAATGTTTTCCTCAAAAAACATAATTTCCTTACAACTTAAAAAAGAAAGACATGAATATCTTGGATGACAAGGGTACATTATCTGTAAATTTTTGTTCTGAAAGTGAAGTTGTTAGGGTTGTTAGGATAGGACAATATTTGGCCGAGATACATCTATTTGAATATCTGAAATCTGAGGGTGCAAAAAAATCAAAATACTGAGAAAATCACCTTTAAAGTTGTCCAAATTAAGTTCTTAACAATGCGTATTACTAATCAAAAATTACATTTTGATATATTTACAATAGGAATTTTACAAAAAATCTTAATGAAACATGATCTTTACTTAATTTCCTAATGATTTTTGGCATAAAAGAAAAAACAATAATTTTGACCCATACAATGTTTTTTTGGCTATTGCTACAAATATACCCCAGCGACTTAAGACTGGTTTTGTGGTCCAGGGTCACATATATTGTACTGTATGGGTCAAAATAAAAAATTCTTCTTTTATGCTAAAAATCATTAGAATGTTAAGTAAAGATCACATTCCATGATCATATTTTGTAAATTTTCTACTGTAAATATGTCAAAACCTAATTTTTGATTATTAATATGCATTGCTAAGAACTTTATTTGAACAACTTTAAAGGGTTTTTTCTCACATTTTTTTAACCCCCAGATTACAGATTTTCAAATAGTTGTATCTTGAACCAAATATTGTCCTATGCTGTTGTATACATCATATTCAGCTTTCAGGTGATGCATATGACATATGTCAAAAAATGACCCTTATGACTGGTTTTGTAGTCCAGGCTCACCTAAAAAAATGTACTGTGTGAATTTCTTCATTTATAAACACGTAGTGTAAAATAATTTAAATACAAGTAAAAAAAAAATAGTTTTCATGAACATTCATTTTGTTGAAAGCAAAGTAATAATCATTAGAAAACATGATTTCATCCATTAAATTTATATTGTTTATTGTGTAATGTATAATCCAGTAGTTGCTTTAGGATATGTTTCCACTTAATGCATTAAAACCTACATTGTGTATGATGTAAATGTTTAGGTTATGTAAAGAAGTACTCAAACTTCATGCAGCATATGCAACAAACCACACCTCCGTTATCAGGTATATAATGATCTGGCACTATCTATCTTCTATCTGACATCCTTCAGCTGCATCATGGCACTGCAAATCATCTCTGTGCTTCTTTTCACTGTGTTTTTCTCTGAAGGTATGTCATGCAGGATTCCTTTCAAATTGTCTATTGCTTTTTAATATGCAGATGGATGATTAATCTAAGGGTTTTGCAGGCATTTAAGAAGTTTGTCTCTTTATTTTAATTCTGATTAAATTTTTAACACATATAAAAGTAATGTTTTACAAGGCTTTATATGTACAGTATGAACGTCCTTCATTATCTTCTCATTGACTTTCAGCTCTGACACTAATGTGTTCCAACTGTACCGCACTAGTTCCACCTGGAACATGCACACAATATGCAAGCTGTACTTCTAAGACTGCACAGTGCAGCTCCTTTTATAGTAAGAATAACGTGTGTATTTGGTAAGAAATATGTTATTGACTTTGATTGCTAGTGAATTTTTAATCTTTTTTGATGTTGTCTATTGTAGATGGCAACAGCATCTACAAGTCTTGCATAGATTCTGCTTGTTTCAATTGGAGTGTAAATGTTGGAAGCATCACGTATTCCTCCCAATGCTGTGCTTCAGATTTCTGCAACAATGCTACAGGTACTGCAAATGCAAAAGTACAGGAAACTTTAGACTGTGATGTTCCCACTTAATCTCACTCTTTTAACAAATGCAATTACATTACATTTTTGAAAAGGTCTGTTTTATGTTAAATTGGCATTATTTTGACTTTTGTGAACTTGATATACAGATTTATTTCTGAACTGCTTAAATGATTAGCTTTTGTATAGATTCATAAGATTTAACCCTTTATCCCTTTTTTAAACATGGATGTGAAATGCACTATCCAAACTTATTTTTTTATCATTAATGAACAAAAACATTTTGTAATATGATTTTTATGTACATTTTCCATGGTAATGCAATGTCTGATTGTAAAATGGTTAGAAAATAGATTTTAAGTTTATAATTGATATATAATTTCTTATGATTTCTAAAGCGGGATAGGGGAAAAAGTCTTTATGCGACAAAGGTGACACAAAACAATGGTGAAATATCTGTCAATAGGTTGGTGCATTACCATTATATCAGTTAATGAAATTATGGTATTTACCTGTAAATTTAAGTGAAAACCATAACATGCAAAACGTTGCTATCATATTTTTTACAGTAAAATTCAGCTGCCACTATTTTACAGTAAATTTTAAGGATTTTTTTTTTTTTTTACACAGTGTATTGCATGTTGTATTTAACCTCTATTTAACACTGTAAAAAAAATTCTTAAAATTTACGGTAAAAAACAGCATATTTTAATTTTACAGCTAAATACCGTGATTTCATTAACTGCTATAGTAGTAATGTACCAACCTATTGATTATTCACGATTATTCACTGTCAATTTTACTGTCTTTTACCATTAACCATTTAACAGGTTTTTATTGTAGCATTTTTACAGGTTTTTACCGTTAATTCACGGTCATTTTTTACAGTGTACTTTTGGCCGTTTTAACGAAGTGTCCTATGACCTTTTTAAGGTATGGCTTACATCTCTGCTTTTCTTTACCTGTTCAGACTCAGAAACTAATAGAATGATGTGTCCCACCTGCAATGACATAAACTGCTTAAACCAAACAATGCTAGCTTGTAAAGGTATTGAGGACATGTGCATCACTGGAACAGGTAAATCATGCATAGTTGCATCTTAAAATCTAAAGTGATCTGTTATGCAGAGACAGAATTGGTTTCCTGCTGTAAATAAATGGCAGTTCTTTTCTGCTTAAAGCTTTTTACCAAATCTCATTTGTCTTCTCTTTTCTCTCAGTTACAACCAGTGGCACCAATGTCACTTCAAAAGGATGTGCGAGCAAAAACTTCTGTACCTATTATAATCTATACCTAAATAAAGTTCTGTTTAATGTTTCATGTCATGAGGCAAACCAGAATCTGACACCGGGAGCTGTGACAGGAGCTTCCCCTCCCTTTTTCCATCTGAGATCTGTTTTAGGAGGTTTTATGGTTTTATTAGTATGTGAATGCACTTTATTGAAATTGTAAAGTGGTTTCAAAAACACCTTTTTTGTTTAATTTACGGTCATTCATTTGTTTCAAATGACTACTTGTCTAATATAAAGTGTGCTATTGTATTTCTAATCCTGAATCTAATCATAATCTAACAGTCTTTAAACACTAACATTTCTATGATCAAAGTCCATTGTGTTCTTGTTATGTGCAAAAAGATAAGAAAGCGAGAAGAGTAATATTGATTAATAATATTATGTATGATATATAATAAAATTTTGAGGAAAGTTGAAATACAGTGCAATTTTTACTCTCACATGAACCGATACACTTTAGGTGTGCTATGTATATTTGTTAGTGGTGGGCATAGATTAATTTTTTTAATCTAGATTAATCTAGATTAAATCTTGAAATTAATCTAGATTAATCTAGATTAAAATGGCTAATATGAAGGCATTCAGAATATGTGTGCTACCCAAATAATGACTAAAAGTAAGTCTTCGAGAACGGGCCAGGTGGCGCATTAGACCAGGCGCTCATCTCCTGTTTCCAAAATGCATTACAAACTGCTTGACAATTGCATTTACAACAAAATTAACTTTACAAACTTGTGTAACCAAGTACTTCTGCGCAAAATGCTGTACGACGTGTGCGTTCCCGTAAAATACACAGGCGCGTGGGTATGGATAGCCTATCTGCGTGCATAGTCTTCCAATAAACTGCGTTGCTTTTAGAAGCGTCAATTCAGTTGTTGCATATAGTTTAATGTCTTTATTTCAGGATTATCAAAGTAAATTATAACTCAAATTTGAGATTTTACTGGGGCACAGCAGATTTTCACTGGGGCACGTGCCATAGTAAAAAGGGTCTAGCAACGCACGCACCTGCCCTGAAGCGGCTTCATAACTGCATCCATGTCTGCGCGTCTCATTTGATGTGGTCATTTCACAGAAGTTGAAGACTCGTTCTAGCCCCCTACAGTGCAATTCGACTAGGTATACGTCATCCGCGCTAAAATATCAAAGTGAAAGTCATCATATCTTGCCTAGTTTAGACCCAGCTCCCAACCGAACTTTGAGAATAGATTAACGGCGATATTTTTTTTATCGCGCGATATGAGTCTCACGTTAACGCGGCACGTTAACGCCGATAACGGCCCACCACCACTAATATTTGTATAGTTGCAGTAGTAAGAGATTATATAAAAGTACAATTTAATAAGAGGTTGCTATGAATATGTGTAAATGTTCTTCAATAATGAGAAAGCTAAATTAAAACTAGCTCAAACACAAGAAAATGTTTTGTAAATGTCTTGTAATCAAGCACAGAAAAACCTCTGCATTTTTGTACTATACTGTAGGCTACATATTGAATATAAATGTAGATGCATTAAAATACCACCACAAACATATGTTTTCTCAAGCTGTTCTGTAATTTTGCAGATACGCTTACTTAGAATTATGCAGAATTGCCTGGTGAACAGTTACTCTGTTATAAAGAGTCAAACAATTTCCTGTCTAATCCTTGTCATCCAACCTTTCATTCTCTAGAAATCTATTAACAATATTGTTCACATCAAAAACTTACATTTAACTCTGGATTTAGGATTTAAGACCAAGTTTGGTATTATCAAGTAGCCACTTAGCATATATGTAGATTTCAATAGTGTCAGTAAAGTTGAAATTTAAAGGTTGGTCTGAAAAAACTCACTTAAGTGAAGCCTGTCATTTTGTTTTTAATAAATCAATATTTGTGATGAAAACGTTGTGTATCTGTGTATTTTTGATGATTACTTTATAAGCGCCATTTGAAGGCTTTGAATAAGATTAAAGATAAGAGTTTATCTTCGTTTTATTTTATTTTTTTTTACAGCTCAACTGTGTGCTTTTGAGAAATGTTCTCACTACTGACTGACACATTACACTATTTGGGCAATTTGTGTTCTGTTTATTCTATTTATAAAATGAATAACATTTAATAGTACTATGGCGAAGGCTTGGCTTATGAATATTAATCAGGTTACGTGATTGGTACGCTGCCAAAGGAACGTTTGCATGGCGTAAATAATATTCATGAGCAATGCTGGTGGGCGGGGCCTGTCAACTCCAGTCAGTGCTTCAAACGAAACAAGCAGTCGCTTAAAACAAGAAGACATCTCTAATCATATGTTTCTGAAGTTTCGTATTATCTGGTTTTATACATAAATTAAACTGAATGTATTGTGTTAACATATACTGAAAGTTGGGTTTTTTCACTACTACATGTCATCTTCAGAGTTGGAAATGCAGTTATTAATCTATCCTGAGATCTGTACTTCACCGGTTTACCATCACTAACAGGTGAGTGCCTACTTATTGGCTATTTATCCTAAAGATTTTTTATGTTTTTAAAACATAATTGTACATACTCGATCATTTGTTGTCTTGTAATTTAGTCTGTAATAATTAGGTAATAAATATAATAAACAGGCTTAATAAATGGCAACAGCTCTGTTAGTTTCAAAGATACAATGCGTTCCAAATACGTTTTATCTATATGTTATTAAACTGTTCGGATACGCTTTAAAATGAATCCTCTTTTCAAAGACTAAACCTCATTTGAGAATTTACTTAGAATTAGAAAGGAATATGTGAGATTTATGTTTTGTTAATGCAAACACAAAGAATCAAAATAACAGTTAACTGAGACTATTGCTTTCCTACACTCCACCTTTAAAAAAATGCAATAAAACAATATAACATAGCAAAGTATTTTCCTAGTCAGATGAATTTTTTCAACTTTTTCAGTCAGAGGAATCCTGTGATCCTTTTTTGTCATTACCTAGCGGTAAAGATCTGTTTTACAAAAATGCATACTTTCCACTGTTTCCCTAAAGATGAATAATTTATTACGCAGAATGCATTCAGTGCAGAGGTGCAAATGCCATGGCATGATTTTGAAAAGTAATTAGCTCATTTAGCTAAAAAAAGCTCGTGACTGAAAAGTACAACAGTCAATTTACAACTTTTGCACAAAAAAGCACGTCTAGGTTGTGACAAGAATGACAATTCGAGAGGCCCTCAGCTTAGAACATGGTGATGAGCTTTGTTAATAAATAACTCAGATGAGAACCTAGTAATATTAGATAGAACATTGTGGTTTGAAGCCAATCATTCTTTCCCAAAGGATTCTTTTATATTAGTCTTCATATTTATCTTAAAACACTTGAAAATAGTTCTCAGAGTTGTGAGAAATATCTATTTTTACCTTTTGATGACTTTCTCTCTTGCACAGACATGACTTAAAGCTGCAGGCACAGACAGACATGAATAAGCAAAACCTCTTTTAGTGTTTACAGATGTGTGCTTTATGACGAATCAAAACATCATTTTCCCCACAGTTACATTAAAACTTTGTTTATGTCATCATTGGTTCACATCATTTTGAATTTGAAACCTTTATTGCATCATAGCATGGCCTTGCCAGTATCCTTATGTGTTTTGGGTTTTGAAAGACATGGGAGTGATGAAATTATGACAGAATTGTCATTTTTGTGTCTGTTTATTAACCATGAAGCTTTTTTGTGATTGTTCTGCTCTCAGGCCTTCCTGTTCTTAGGATGTCTTCACTAATAGATGCCAACTGGAGGTAACCGCGCAACACACTACAGCCATTTTTTTCACCCTGGAGTGGACATGGTCCATTGGGCCACTCATCTGGTGACATGTGTCTGGATACAGGCTCTAATGTCTTCTGCATTAGACACTTGTCCCCCGACGGCACCCATCACTCTGGATTTCTCAGTGCCGTACCCCATGCCTTACTTTCAGACACGCAACCCCATCCAGAACATAGTTACCAACTCCCTCTTCCAAGAGGTGTATGTGGCCTCTCAAAACATAATTGAGGCAGTGAATATCTCTCTAGGCAAACTTTGGGAACTCCGTACAGGACCCGTGGGCAGTCCGGAGTGTGAGATATGCGATTTGTGTGATATCGCAAGAGATCCCTTTCATGAGGACACAGACAACGAGGTGTTGCTCCTAGACACATTCTTGATGTACTTGTACTCGTGTGGAAGCTCCCAGTATGGAGTTTGCTATTTTCATCAGCTCCATGAAAATGGAAAGCCTCCTGGGCCTTCAAAGTGTTTATTCCGGAAGAAGTTGAACTCTCCGCAGTTCTGTCCAGATTGCATCGCTAGTCCTTTAGGAACGAAAGTCTCCATGGTGGAAGAGGGCCAAACGGTGTACTTCTTTGTCGCAGCAACGGTGAACAACAGCGTGACGCAAAAATACGGTCGCATGTCCATTTCTGTACGCCGACCGGTTGCGACTGAGGATGGTTTTTATACAGATGTCAGAGGGTTGACGGTGTTGCCTGCTTTACGGCAGACGTACAGCATTGAATATATCTACAGCTTCTACACACAGGACTTTGTCTACTTCTTATCTGTCCAACGAGAGAAAACCGACTTGGACTCATCACCCTTTCAGACTAGGCTAGGCCGTCTGCCACGCCATGAATGGGAGATGCGACGCTACCGTGAAATTGTTTTAGAATGTCGCTTTGAACCCAAAAGGCGAAGGAGAAGCAATGGCAGTGAACCTTTCAAAGATGTGGTATACAACGTGGTTCAAGCGGCCCACTTTGGCAAGGCCGGACGGGAGCTTGCCGATGAGCTGGGTGCTGAAGAAGAGGATGATATCTTATATGGCGTGTTTGCTGTAACTGATGACTCGGGCGTTCCTGAACACGATTCAGCGCTTTGTGCATTTCCGATGGATACGGTAAACACGGCAATAGACGATGGAGTGGAGGACTGTTGCAAGTCAGGACCAGAGCAGCTTTCCAGAGGCCTTTGCCACTTTCAGCCCTGTGAGAGCTGCCCACATGAGGTTGGTGCATTTCAGTTTATTAACCCTTTTGTTTTTGTTTTGTTTTGTTTTCTCTTGCACACAAAGCGAGAATCATACCCCTAGACCGTGACCTTCCTTCCTCTAGACTTGATATAGGAATGAAACAGAATTTGGGGGCTCGTCTGGGATTTGAACCCAGACTGTGACCTTCCCTCCCCTAGACTTGATAAGGGAACGTAATAGAATTTAGGGGCTTGTCTAGGATTTGAAACTAGGACCTTTCACACCAAAGCGAGAATCATACCCCTTGATCTGGGAACTTGACAAAACTTGTGGGTTCGTCCGGGATTTGAACCCAGGACCTTTTGCACCAAAGCAAGAATCATACCCCTAGACCATGACCATCCCTCCCTCCCTATCCCGGGATAGGAATGTAACGCTCCCCAGTATGGGAACATGACTGCCATCCATCCCTCCCTAACCGGGGATGGAAACGTAACCTCTCACACCCAAAGCAAGAATCATACTACTAGACTGCAACATTCCCTCGCCTAGACTTGATAAGGAAACTTTACAGAATTTGGGGGCATGTCCAGGATTTGAACCCATGACCTTTCACACCAAAGCGAGAATCATACCCCTAGACCGTAACCTTTCCTCCCCCAGACTTGATATGGGAACGTAACAAAATTTGTGGACTCGTCTGGGATTTGAACCCAGGACCTTTCGCACCAAAGTGAAAATCATACCCCTAGACCGTGACCATCCGTCCCTCCCTTCCTAACCCGGGGTAGAAATATAACACTCCCCAATATGGGAAAATAACCTCTCACACTCAAAGCAAGAATCATACCCCTAGACCACGACATTTCCTCCCCTAGACTTGATAAGAAAACTTAACAGAATTTGGGGGCATGTCCAGGATTCGAACCCAGGACCTTTCACACCAAAGCGAGAATCATACCCCTAGACTGTAACCTTCCCTCCCCCAGACTTGCTATGGGAACGTAACAGAATTTGTGCACTCATCTGGGATTTGAACCCAGGACCTTTCGCACCGAAGTGAAAATCATACCCCTAGACCGCGACCATCCCTACCCTCCCTACCTAACCCGGGGTAGAAATGTAATGCTCCCCAAAATGGGAATGTAATAGCCGTCCGTCCCTCCCTACCCAACCTGGAACTAGAACGTAACTCTCCCCAATATGGGAACGTAACCTCTCGCAGTCAAAGCAAGAATCATACCCCTAGACCGTGACCATCCCTCCCTCCCTCCTTAACCCGATATGGGAATGTAATGCTCCCCAATATAGGAGCGTAACAGCTGTCTGTTTCTCCCTTCCCAACCCGGGATGGAAACATGATGCTCCCCAATATGGGAACATAACCTCTCGCACTCAAAGCAGGAATCATACCCCTAGGCTATGACCTTCCCTCCCCTAGACTTGATAAGGGAACGTAACAGAATTTGGGGGCTTGTCCGGGATTTGAACCCGCTACCTCTCGCACTAAAAGTGAGAATCGTACCACTAGACCATGACCTTCCTAGCCTCGCATATCCAGACCTTCAGACTGACGGCAGAAGGTCTAGAATCCATGGCAGCTTTCACTGGCCAAGGCCGGCCCATTAAGCCATTTGACCGACATGTCAAACAACCAATCACAGTTTGTTTCGTTCAGCGTCACGTGGAAATGTCCCCACAACAACAGGCTGGCATGAAGCAAGTCAGTCATTGAAATAACCAGCATTGAAAGTTAACGAAGAAGAGGGAGAACAAGTGGTAAGTCAGTAATTTGTTCGCAAACATTGCAAAAGTGTATAACAACAATGGCGTCTGCATAAGCACCTTTTGGCAAAACACAGAGTAAATCAGTCTGCGCTTTGTTTCCAGACGGACCGAAAATAAACGCAACACTCGCGTCTCCCAGAAATCTGATCAAATTTAACTAATCAGATGACGACTTTGAAATTCCTGAAGTGTTTCCAGTTAAGTGTACCATGTGCATCCGGGATTTGAACTCGGGACCTCTCGCAGCCAAAGCGAGAATCATACCCCTAGACTGTGTATATTAGGACTGCAAAAACTCCACAAATAAACATTTAAAATATGTAAATGCCACACTGTTTTGAATGTCTAACTTTAGAACATAATATTATGAGTGGTTTTGGAAAAATGACTGGTGGATTGCATTTCTCATCCATCATTACTTTCCATATGTCTTATTTTTTCCTCCTCTGTCTGGTCCCTTTACACTCTCTCGTGTGGCATGGTATTGTTGTACATTTGAGACTCACAAAGCTTTCTAGTGGGCGTTTTGGTGCCATGCTCTGTTAACAAAAGCTTGAAGGTATTTTAATTGGCTTGATCATTTCTTTTTTGTTCTTTTGTTGTAAAATGGTTTGAGTGACCACAGTGTAGGTAATAAGTCTTGTGTATTCTGTCTTATATCCTTGTGTATAGTAGGACTTCAACTCCTATAGAGAATAACAATGGCACTGAAGCCACTAGTAGGATCCTATGATTTCAACAATCCGGAAAACGTGGGCAGAATGGCGGAATCCAGTCAGAAAAATGGAATTTACTGTATAACGCAAGAATTTTAGATAAATAAAACAAAAGTACGTCATTACACTTAAATCAAAACGTGATAAGGACTAGTGTCTGTGAATATTAAGCTGCAAAACCACTATTTAAATATGAATCCAGCATGTTCTGAGTAAATAAATGGCACAGATGTGCGGTTTCCTTTACTACACACATACTGAAGAATGCGTGATGCTCGCAGTGTTTTCAGCCTCTGCCACCTCAAAATATGATGAACACATGAACATATTTTCTGTAACTGCTCTGAGAGTCACTTCATGAACATTTTACTGTTTGTTTTGTGAAAAACTACTGTCATTTCATAGACAAACAGTCTGGAATTGCGCTTTAACACTAAATTGCCCTGTTTAGTAAAACTGTCTCTTAGTATTATTTTCTTTCTTTTATGTTCATGCCTGTGGTACATGCACACAAAATATCAAAACATTTAGTCTTTATGCAGAAATTAAGAGCAACTATTGTAGTCAAATAGGATCCCTGGGAATAACACTGTTGCAAAACATTTTGGCCCTTCTAGGAAAGTTTAATCACTATGACCCAAAAAAGAGGTTATGTGAAGTTCCAAGTTCTTGTCAGCCTTAAAAGGCCTTAAAAATATATGAATTGCTTAATATACGTCTGTGATTATCATAGGTTTATTAACCAGTGTTTGAAGTTGCCATGGCTTTATACTTGCAGTTGAGAGTATTTTCTTTAGGCTGTCCATGTTCTGACTCTATTTGTCTGAGACATTACTCATGACTAGGAGATTATTGAAAAACTTGACTCAGACTTCTAAAACAGTGATCCATGCTTGATCCGTTGGTGATCTGGTGGTTCCATCATTTTGAGTTTTAGCATGTAAATTAAAAACAAATTTGCTGAAGTAGCCTGTGCTTTAGTTCTGTGTGATTTTTTTTATTTTTCATTTTTTGGAAACAGCTTTGTGGCTTTTGGTGCACCATCCCTGTTATGAATGTTATATTCAAGCCTGTAATAGTTCTAACATTCTAACATCTGTTAAATAACTTAAATCTAATGTTCCCCTGCTCTGTACTACAGTAGGATCCTCCGAAAACAATCTCATCCACTTACAGGATTGTAGTAAGCATTAGAAGACCGATTTTAAGTTTTGTAAATATCAAGAAAGGTATTTGAACAGAAAGTTAATAGAAAAATTATGCATTTGTAAGGCAAAGTGGTCTAGAGAAACATTTTCTGGCATACAGCATGCAGAACACTTTTTGGCTTAATTGAAAGTGTCAAAGTAACCTGAAAGAAAGCAGAACACTGAGTTCATGCTTATAGTATGTGTATTAGGAATGCTAAATCTTTTCTCAAAATTTACTCTTCCCCCCCCCCCCCTTATGTTCTTCTTGGTTTGATATTTCAATATCTAATACAGTGACACTGATTCATTTTTACAAATGTATAAATTACTCTTTTTAAAACTTGCTTTAAATCAATTTCTATTTGCCTATGCTAATATACAATTGAAATGAGTGAAAAGCTGCATGAATGTTGTTAAATGTCTTAAAATATGTGAAGTTTTCACTGAAGGAGTTCGTAAGTTTAGTGTTTGAATCATAATTCTCTACTTTTGCAATCTAAACATTCCTGTAATGTGTGGGAGAATGTTTTGGAAATCTCAGGGTGTGATTGCGTGTTTGTAGCCGTAAAAGCAGAGTTTACAGATGGTATGTGTATATGAGTGTGTTTGTGCAGTTTAAAGGGGTTTCCGTTGAGGTCAGTGTTTATAGGAAATGTGTGGAAAAGGGAGAAAATGACAGTGTCATTTTTGAGATTCCAGTGAGAGACGCTCAGCAGGATGCACAAAGAATGATTTAGCACAATGAACATAGAAGTGCTGCTGTGCTTATTATTAAAAAAAACTATCTGCAATTTCTCATACATGCAGATATATTGTAGATTGGAGTGTTTTCACATTTAAAGCATGTATTTCAGGCTAAGATGTCTGTCGAAGCTAGCACACTTTATAAAAGTTCACAGCCACTTCAAAGTTGTCTAGCGGCATGATTTGGAAGGTCAAGGATTGTGTGGTTGTCTTTTGTCTGGTGTTTGGAGTGTGTTTTTTGTTTAGAAAATCGGAATCCCAAACAATGCGGGAATTGGTTGAAAGAGCGACATGCGATAGCTTAGTTTACAGCACATCAGCAGAAAAATCACAGCAGAACTGAAGCACCCAAACAATAGAGATTGAGTTCATTTGTGTTATGTTTGGAATTCTTGTGGTGAGAAAATGGGCGGCCTAGATTACTGGAAGATCCAAAATATACAAAACAGTGTCAAGCAAATGCCATTTTACCTGGATATCATTTCTCTAAAATGTATTTTCTTCTCAGCTCCAGAAAACACAATGTTGGAATCTTTCAGAATTTTACACTAGCAGTCAAAAGTTTTTGAACAGTAAGATTTTTAATGTTTTTTAAATAAGTCTCTTCTGCCGACCAAGCCTGCATTTATTTTTCTATTTGAATATTTTTTAAATGTTATTTATTTTTGTGATTTCAAAGCTGAATTTTTAGCATCATTACTCCAGTCACACGATCCTTCAGAAATCATTCTAATATTCTGATTTGCTGCTCAACAAAACATTATTATTATGTTGGAAATATATGAGTCGATTTTTTTCAGGTTCCTTTGATGAATAGAAAGTTCGGAAGAACAGCATTTATCTGAAATAGAAATCTTTTGTCACAATTATAAATGTCTTGACCATAACTTTTGATCAATTGTAAGCATCCTTGCTAAATATAATTATAAATAAAATTTCTTTTTTTAAAAAAGCTTTTGAATGTTATAGTGTATAATGTTACAAAGGCTTTTTTTTTCAGATAA
The DNA here is from genome assembly GCF_049309525.1 of Garra rufa. Classification (NCBI taxonomy): domain Eukaryota; kingdom Metazoa; phylum Chordata; class Actinopteri; order Cypriniformes; family Cyprinidae; genus Garra; species Garra rufa. The sequence continues at coordinate 10,023,763 of NC_133380.1, read as the reverse complement.
ATGCTTTGATCGTTCTTGAACAGCAAATCAGCATATTAGAATGATTTCTGAAGGATCATGCGACGCTGAAGCCTGGAGTAATGACGCTGAAAATTTAGTTTTGATCACAGGAATAAATTACATTTTTAAATATACTTAAATAGAAAACATTTATTTTAAATAGTAAAAATATTTCAAAATTAATCTGTTTTTGCTGTACTTTGGATCAAATAAATGCAGGCTTGGTGAGCAGAACAGACTTCTTTAGAAAACAGTACAGATCTTACTGTTCAAAAACTTTTGACCAGCAGTGGCAGTGTATATTTATTTATTTATTTATTTTTTATTATTTATTTATGTAACAGCACCTGTTATTTTAAACAGTTATTTTCACAATTAAGAGAGAACTTTTGTTCTTTCATAACCATCTTTTAGATGTTAGCCACCAGGGCATCTATTAAAAAGAAAAAAACAAACATATATCTTTAATACAGCAGTGCAGCTCTAATTATTATATTGTGTATGTGTGATCAGAGCATGGAGCACAATATGACCTGCAGAGATCAGCCCACCCTGGTTTCTCAGCCGTACTACAGAGTCGACCTCTTCAACAGACAGATGAGAGGCGTTCTCCTCACCTCACTGCTGGTCACCAGCATCGAGAACAAGACGGTGGCTCATATAGGCACATCCGATGGGAGACTGCTGCAGGTATGAGTCATTAAGAAGACTTTGACTGTACTAGCTGTATTATAATATTAACATCTTTCATTTTTTTATGCCATAGCTTGTCCTGAGAAGGTCCAGCCCCATCATCTTTGCTAATTACTCGCTTGTAGAGAACCAGAAGGTGTCGTCTACCGCAGCGGTTCTCTCTCCGGACCATCTACTGTTTGTGATTGGAGATAAGGTGTGTATCAGAAATGAAGCAGATGTAATACCAACCATGATTTATAGTATTCCAATTGGATGTGGTTAAGACTGTATTCTTTTTTGGGCTAATGGTTGTTATATAATTAAAACTGGCAGATGATTCAAGTGCCTCAGAGGGGTCCGGGTTGTCGGCACTTCCTCACATGCGCCATGTGCCTGATTGCACCGAAGTTCATGGGATGTGGCTGGTGTTCGGGTCAGTGCACCTGGGCTTCCGAGTGCAGGACACACTGGGGAAACGAGTCATGTCCGCCTGTCATCACAGAGGTGAGATATTAAACACACACCAAATGAGCTGTTGTGTAATTCAGCTGAGATTGTTATTTGTTAACAAGGTTTGTCCATCAGTGACTCATTTGAAATTTATAGTCAACAAGAATCCAGATTATAAATGCATTTTTAAACCTTTAAAATATTTTCAGATACAGTGCCTTGCAAAAGTATTCATACCCCTTCATTTTTTTTCACGTTTTGTTGCAGCATTATATTAAACTGCTTTAAATTAGTTTTTACCCCACATCAACTTACACTCCATACACCATAATAATGACAAAGCAAAAAACAGGTTTGCAAATTTTACAAATTTATTAAAAATAAAACACTGAAATAAGTACATTGCATAAGTATTCACACCCTTAACTCAGTACATAGTTGAAGCACCTTTACAGCCTCAAGTCTTTTTGGGTATGATGTGACAAGCTTTGCACATCTGCATTTGGCAATTATCTGCCATTCTTTGCCTCAACTTTTCACCTCTCAAGCTCTGTCAGCTTGGATGGGGGCTGGCAGACATTTTCTAGAGTCCTAGTTGTTCCAATCGTCTTCCATTATAGATAATGGAGGCTACATGCTTCTGTGAACCTTCAATGCAGCAGATTTTTTTCTGAACTCTTGCCTAGATCATTGCCTTAACTGCCTGGAGAGCTCAGTGACACACTTGCGTAAGTGTGTCACTGAGCTCTACAGGCAGTTATCTTGACCTCAGGACTTGTTTTTGCTCTGATACGCATTTTCAGCTGTTAGACCTTTTCTGAGAGGTGTGTGCCTTTCTAAATCATACTCATTCAAATGAATTTGTCACAGTTTAACTCCATTCGAAGTGTAGTAACATCTAGAAGCAATATGAATGCTCCTGAGTTAAATTTCGAGTGTCCCAGAAAAGGGTATGAATACTTATGCAACAGGATTTTTTTTCAGTTTTTTATTTTTAATAAATTTGTACAAATTAAAAAAACATTTTTTTTGCTTTGCCATTATGGAGTAGGGAGTGTAGATTGATGTGGAAAAAAAAGTAATTTAAAGTAGTTTAACATAAGGCAGCAACATAACAAAATGTGAAAAATGAAGGCGTATGAATAATAAGGCACTGTATGTCTGGACAATATTCATATTATTTCATATAAATGTATTTATATATATTATTTGAAATATTGGACAAGTATTTGTTTTTATATGTAAATATTTATATTTAGAATGTGTATTTACAAGTGGTGGGCCGTTATCGGCGTTAACGTGCTGCGTTAACGTGAGACTCTTATCAGGCGATAAAAAAAATATCGCTGTTAATCTATTCTCAAAGTTGGGTTGGGAGCTGGGTCTAAACTACGCAAGATATGATGACTTTCACCTTGATATTTTAGCGCGGATGACGTATACCTAGTCGAATTGCACTGTAGGGGGCGAGAACGAGTCTTCAACTTCTGTGAAATTACCACATCAATTGAGACGTGCAAACATTGATGCAGTTATGAAGCTGCTTCAGGGCACGTGCCCCAGTGAAAATCTGCTGTGCCCCAGTTAAATCTCAAGTTTGAGTTATAATTTACTTTGATAATCCCGAAATAAAGACATTAAACTATATGCAACAACTGAATTGACGCTTCTAAAAGCAACGCAGTTTAATGGAAGACTATGCACGCAGAAATCCATGCCCGTGCGCGTCTGTGTATTTAACGGCAACGCGCACGTCGTGCAGCCTTTTGCGCAGAAGTACTTGGTTACACAAGTTTGTATAGGTAATTATGTTGTAAATGCAATTGTCAAGCAGTTTGTGATGCATTTTGGAAACAGGAGATGAGCGCCTGATCTAATGCGCCACCTGGCCCGTTCTCAAAGACTTACTTTTAGTCATTATTTGGGTAGCACACATATTCTGAATGCCTTCAGCAGAATTCAAATTAGCCATTTTAATCTAGATTAAAAAAATTAATCTATGCCCACCCCTAGTATTTACCCACATGTATGGGAATGTTTTGTATAGTTTTTCCCCAAAACAGCACCCCCTGATGGTCAGAGTGAGATGACTCTGTGTGGATGGGAGTTCCAGTCGCCTTTGCGACCCGCCATCACAACTAGGACCCATGAGGTGAAGTTGGGAGAAACTGCCTGTGTGGTCCAGCCTCACAAAAGCAACAGCACACAGTAAGTATTGCTTATTTCATGCAAGGTTATTGTAGTTAACTAAAACTATATCTGAAACTAAAAAAAAAAAAAAAAAAAAAAAAAAAAAATTATAACTTAAAATACTAGTTGTCAAACCAAGCAGTTCTCATTTTAATTATTTTAACTTGATGTACTAAAATAATTAAAACTGAAATACAATATCTTATACTTATTAAGGATGCATTCATTTGAACAAAAATACAGAAAAAAACGGTAATATTGTAAAATATTATTGCAATTTAAAATACAGGTTTTCTATTTTAATGTTCTTTAAAATATAATTTATTCCTGTGATGCAAAGCTGAATTTTCAGTATGATTACTCCAGTCTTCAGTGTCACACAATCCTTCAGAAATCATTTTAATATGCTGATTTATTATCAATGTTGAAATCAGTTGTGATGATTCTTATTTATTTTAGAAACTGTGACTTTTTTAGGATTCTTTGATGAATAAAAAGTTAAAAAGAACAGTGTTTATTTAAAAAAAAAAACTTTTCTAACAATGTAAGTCTTTACTATCACTTTGTTTCAATTTAACACATCCTTGCTGAATAAAAGTATTAATTTCTTTTTATTTACTGACCCCAAAGTTTTGAGTAGTGTATATTGTTAAAAAATATTTATTTTGTAAATATTCATTGAGAATCCTGAAAAAAGTATCCCAGGTTCCAAAAAAAAAAAAAATCAGTATATTAGAATGATTTCTGAAGGATCATGTGACACTGAAGAGTTTTAGTCTTTTAGTCTTATCATTTTAATGATGATGAAAATTCAGCTTTGATCATAGGAATAAATTAGATTTTCATGTATATTAAAATATTAAAAAAAACAGTATTTTACATTGTAATAATATTTAACAATATTACAGCCTTGATGAGCATAAGAAACTTCTTTAAAAAACATCTTGCTCATCCCAAACTTTTGAAAGCCAATATATATAAAAAACTACTAAACATGAAAAAAAACAATGAAAAAATTTAAAGTAAAAACATAAAAATAAAAACCTAAATATTGATATAAACTATAATTGTATCTCAATTACACTAAAATAACACAGATTATTTTAAATTTTATAGTTATTAATCAGTATCAACAGAGTCTCAACATTGAAATATATTGATAAGAAAACTAGTTCTAGTTTCTAGTTTTCAAGTAATACACAGCATTATTTTCAAATAAATAATTGCAAATTGATTTTTATGTTCATGCATATTAGATGCATAACAGATTTCTGTCAACATCAAGAGGTTGGTTATATGGTTTATATGAGACCTTGGACCATAAAACCAGTCATAAGGGTCATTTATTTAAAATTGAGATGTATAAATCACCAGAAAGCCGAATAACTAAGCTTTCCATTAATGTACAATATTTGGCCGAGAAAATCTTGAATCTGAGGGTGCGAAAAAATCTAAATATTGAAAAAATATTTTTTTAACAATGCATATTACTAATCAAAAATTCAGTTCTGATATATTTACGGTAGGAAATTTACAAAATATCTTCATGGAACATGATCTTTACTTTATATCCTAATAAATGTTGGCCTAAAAGAAAAAGCTATTATTTTGACCCATACAATGTATTTTTGGCTATTGCTACAAATATACTACTGCTACTTAAGACTGGTTTCGTGGACCAAGGTCACATATGGTTATACAAAGGAAAGTATTTATTTGAAGTCATGTAACTAGACATTTTTTCTGCTCAGCTTGTTGTGCAAGATCCGTTCTGGGACGACAGAACCCATTTTTAAATCAGTGAACGTCACAGCTAAAGTGCATGAGGGCCGAGTGGAGGGCCGATATTCCATTGAAGGAAATGCCGAGATGCCTGGATTCACCTTTGTGGTCATGCATTTCCTCCTCTTAAAATTCTCCAATAGCCAATCATTCGCAAGCTCATTGACAGTGGATAACCTTTGCTTAACATATTTTTTACACCAGGTCCCAAACATCACTGAGGTCCAGCCTGACTATGGACCTGTGAATGGAGGAACCCTCATCACCATCACAGGTCCTTATCTGGACTCTGGGAAGAACAGGAAAGTTACACTTGATGGAGAAACATGCCCAATCCAAAGGTGTGTGTGTATTCATTATATCAGGGCTCTTCAAATGGGGGACTGTAACAGAACTGCAGAGGGTCTGAAAATTGTATCAAAAAAAATTATGTGCACTACTGTTTAAAAGATTGTGGTTGGTATGTTTTTGAAAGAAGTCTCATATATTTACCAATGCTGCATTTATTTGAGGGAAAATACATTTGACAAATGTACACTACCAGTCAATTTGCATTTATTTAATCCAAAGTACAACAAAAACAGTACAGGTCTGACATTTTTTTCTATTTAAAATAACTGTTTTCTATTTAAATATATTTAAAATTTTAATTTATTCTTGTGATTTCAAAGCTATTAAAACAGAATTAGAATTTTTGGTTTCTTTGAAAAATAAAAAGTTCAGAAGAATAGCATTTATCTGAAATAGATATCTTTTGTAACATTATAACATCATTTTTGATCAATTTATAGCATCCTTGCTAAATAAAGCAATTAATTTATTAATTTCTGTAATTAATTTAATTTATACATTAATTTTTAATTTAGTAATTTCTGTAATTAATATATAATGATGAAAAAATTATACTGACTCCAAGCTTTTGAATGGTATATAGTGTATAATGTTACAAAAGCGTTTTATTTCAGAGAAATGCTAATCTTTGTATTTTTCTATTCATGAAAGAATTTACTCAACTGTTTTAAATATTGATAATCATGATAATAATAAATGTTTCTTGAACAGCAAAACAGCATATTAGGATGATTTCTGAAGGGCCATGTGACATTTAAGACTGGAGTAATTATGCTGAAAATGTGGCTTTGATCACAGGAATAAATTACATTTTAAAATATATTCAGATAGAAAGTGGTTATTGTAAATACTAAAAATATTTCACAATATTGCTGCGTTTGCTGTATTTTAGATCAAATAAATACATGCTTGGTGAGAACTTTAAAGTGCCTCTTTAAAAAACATTAAAAATCTCACTGTTCAAAAACTTTTGACTGGTAGTGTATGAAGTGACCACTGTTTAAATTTCCAGCTTTGTTCATTAATTTTCTCAGTTTAAGATTACAAATGTCATTTTTTAATGTTCTAAAGTGAATGTTGTTCCACCTACAGTGTATCTGTGTTAAGAGGAAACCTGTCCTCCATCATATGTCTCTCTCAGCCTGTGACGGAGGTGAAAGACGTGGTGCTCCGTGTCTACATCGATAAGTCCCGTGTGCTGACCACTAAAGTCTTCCGCTACAAGAAGACTCCTGAGATTCTTGCCGTACTGCCCGATTGCAGCTTTGACAGGTAGATGCAGAAAGTCATAAATTGTTTACTTATTGGCAGTTGAGAAAACAACCTTTCAGAAAAGTTAATTTTTTTTTTTTTTGCTAAATTGCAGTGGGTCAAGAATCATCATTGAAGGCCGAAATCTGGACTCTGTCTACAGAACTGTCGTCTACTTTAAACCCAAAGAAAGCCACCTCAAACCTGTTTCCACGGTATGAACTGTTTCTGTAAAGTGGTCACCAGTGAGGATTCAAATATTGTATCAATATATTTGTAGGAATAGCCAACAATACATAGTATGGGTCAAAATTATCGATTTTTCTTTTATGCCAAAAATCATTAGGATATTAAGTAAAGATCATGTTCCATGAAGATATTTTGTATATTTCCTACCGTAAATGTATTAAAACTTAATTTATGATTAGTAATATACATTGCTAAGAACCTAATTTGAACAACTTTAAAGGGGATTTTCTCAATATTTCGATTTTTTTTGCACCCTCAGATTCCGGATTTTCAAACAGTTGTATCTCGGCCATGATGTATAAATTTCAATTTAAAAAAATTGACCCTTATGACTGGGTTTTGTGGTCCTGGGTCACATTTCACATGCAAAACATTTTTTTCCCTTTAGGCTTATATATTTAGTGTTGGTAGAGTTTATCTACTCTCTTTAATGACCACAACAAACACCACATGATTTTTTATAACTTCACAAGACTTAATGTTGTCTCAGTTCTTCCATTAGAGAGCTGTGATGATCATGAATTAAAGATTAAAGTGCTTTAAATCTGTACGTAAGCAGCACAGCTGTAGCGTTTGCGGATTGCAGCATCAAAGTAAACAGATATAGATTTGTGAGCACATGACTATTTTCTTTTTTCACATTACTTTGTATTGTTGCTCCTTGAAGGAGTGCAGAGGTAAAGCCACACCCACCCGTATGGAGTGTATCACACCAGTCTTTCATCGAGATGAGACAGAAGAGGGCGAACTCTCATTTGACATGGATGGGGTGCTTGGTCTGTGGAAACAAGACTTCTCCTACCACCCCTATGGCAGACCCATCCCGTTTGAGACTGAAGGTCACATATTGAGACTCTATCCTGGGTTTGATGAAGTGTCCTTGCATGTATGTGAATACCGTCATGATTACAATCCCATTTTATTTCCATTTTTAACCATCTTTTAGCACTTTTAAAATCTGGTATTTTTTATTTCTCATGACGCAGCACCAGAAGTTGAACCTTGTGAGTTCCTGCATGTCAATCACGATGACGGTTGGAGATGTTGACTGTGGTGCTAAAGTTTTAGACAATGAGATCACATGCAGGATCCCTAATAATCTAACCATCCCCAGTGAGGGTTTACCTGTGAAGGTGAGTGTTTGAAAGTATGTGTAGATCTACACTACCGGTCGAAAGTTTTTGAACAGTAAGATTTTAAAGAATCTCACGAAGACTGCATTTATTTGATTAAAAGTACAGCAAAAACAGTAAAAATTTTAAAATATTTTTACTATTTAAACTGTTTTAACTATTTTAACTGTTTTCTATTTTAATATATTTTAAAATGTAATTTATTCCTGTGATTTTTTTTAAAGCTGAATTTTTAGTATCATTACTCCAGTCACATGATCCTTCAGAAATCATTCTATAATGTCAAGATGGCGCCACGGATGGCAACCTCTGTGCTTAGCTCTCCAGTTGTTTTAGTGTTTTTGTTCGTTTTTCAAACATGATCAGTTTTACCAGGGATGAACTGCTGAACATTCGGCAGAACACACCACATAATCTCCTATGCTTACATATGTGTATTTTTCTTATTCTCTTATTTTTATTGTGCGTTTTTGTCTCTGTGTACTGGAACCTAATAACACTGAAACAAATTCCTTGTATGCGCAAGCATACTTGGCAGTAAAGCTCTTTCTAATTCTGATTCTAATATTCTGATTTGCTGCACAAAAACATTTATTATTATTTTTATGTTGAAAACAGCTGAGTAGATTTTTTTTAGGTTTCTTCAATGAATAGAAAGTTCAGAAGAACAGCATTTATCTGAAATAGAAATCTTTTGTAACATTATAAATGTCTTTATCATCAATTTAAAGCATCCTTGCTAAATAAAATTATTAATTTCTATACAAAATGTAATTTATTCCTGCAAATCAGGATTAGAATGATTTCTGAAGGTTCATGTGACACTGAAGACTGCAGTAATGATGCTGAAAATGTTGCTTTCACCACAGGAATAAATTACATTTTAAATATATTAAAATAGAAAATTATTTTATATTTTAAATAGTACAAATATTTCAAAATGTAACTGTTTTTGCTGTATTTTGAATCAAATAAATGCAGGCTTGGTGAGCAGAAGGGACTTTAAAACATTAAAAATCTTACTGTTCAAAAACTTTTGACTAGTAGTGTATAAAGGCATTACCTTGTCTTTAGCAAATTCAATTTGCCATTAATTGCAATAATACACATTCTGACATCGTATTTTCCTGTACCAGGTAACAGTTAATGGATACACACATAATGTTGGCACTGTAATCTTGGTCAGTAACCATTATATGGTGGGTATTGTGCTTGGCATACTGGCAGCTCTGGTCACAGGTGCAGTTATGGCCTTTATTGTGCTGAAACACCTGAGGAAACAGAAAAAAGGTGAGCATGAGTTATGCCCTGTCTCACTAATGCAAATCTTTTGCGGTCATGCCTAAATTGAATATCTTAAGCTGTTATGAAAAAAGGCCACAGTTTTATCACAGTTTTATCCTTTTTTACCCACAGCTTCGATGGCAGAAAATCGCCTGTCTTATTTTACCCACAGTCGTTCACGTAACAATAGTGTGGATATATGTCCCTTAGGAGACTACAGACGCGGTGAGACAAAATCTTTTTTATTTTTTAATGAAACTTTAAAGTCGAAGTCTACAGATATTTTACAATCACTTCTATTGTGTTCTTTGGTCTTTACAGAACTGCCTCTCACAACCATCACTGCACCTCCTGGAGCCGTGGCGTTCCCCGGCCTGGCCTACACAGGCACCCTGGACACAACCTTGACCCCTCTCATGCCGCCGGAGAAGATCTCCATCACAAGTTTCCGACCTGAGCTGCTGGAGGAGGTGAAGGACGTGCTGATCCCAGCCTCCATGCTCAAGGTTCACCACCACCAGATCATCGGAAAAGGTGTGTTTATATATAAAATATACTGTGTGCTGCAAATAAGTCTAAGACGCAACCTCTCAAAAGTTTAGGGGGCAGTAAGATTTTTAAAGGAGAAGTTTACTTCTAGAACAAAAAAATTTGATAATGTACTCCCTTGTCATCCAAGATGTTCTTGTCTTTCTTTCTTCAGTCGCAAAGAAATTATGTTTTTTGAGGAAAACATTTCAGTATTTTTCTCCATATAATGGACTTAGATGGTGGGCCGAGTTTGAACTTCCAAAATGCAGTTTAAATGTGGCTTCAAACGATCCCAAATGCTGTTGTAAACGATCCCAGCCGAAGAAAAAGGGTCTTATCTAGTGTAACGATTGGTTATTATTATAAAAAAAAAAAATACAATTTAAATACTTTTTAACCTCAAATGCTTGTATTGTCTTGCTCTCCCTGAACTCTGTGCATTCTGGGTTAAGACAGTTAGGGTATGTCGAAAAACTTGCATTGTATTTTAAATTTTCTTAACTTCAAAAATAATTGCAAAATCACCCTACATCGCTACTGAAGTAATGACAAAGTCTTTGCAAAGTGAACATGCAGAGTTCAGGGAGAGCAAGACAGCGTTTGACTTTAAAAAGTGTATAAATTGTATTTTTTTTAAATGAAAACAACGATAATTTAGCTAAATAAGACCCTCGACGGGGATCACTTGAAGCTGCATTTAATCTGCATTTTGGAAGTTCAAAATCGGGGCACCATTGAAGTCCACCAAATGAAGAAAAATCCTAAAATGTCTTACTCAAAAAAACTAGTTCTTTACAACTGAAGAAAGAAAGTCTCTTCTAAAGAAGTCTCTTCTCACAAATGCTATATTTACATGATTAAAAATACAGTGAAAACAGTGATATTGTACAAATATTTTTACTATTTAAAATAACTGCTTGCTATTTAAATCTATTTTAAAATATAACTTGCTCCTGTGATGCAAAGCTACATTTTCAGCATCATTACTTCAGTCTTCAGTGTCACATGATGCTTCAAAAATCATTCTAATATGCTGATTTGCTGCTTAAGAAACATTTCTTATTATTATCAATGTTAGAAACATTTTTAGGGGAAATCACGATACTTTTTTCTTCAGAATTATCTGAAAGAACGTTCAAAATAACAGCATTTATTTGAAAGAGTTTTGAAGTGGTTACTGGAAAATAAGGTGATATTTTGAACATGAAGATTAGTGCCAGTAATAAACATGTTTTTACTTTTTTGTAGGACACTTTGGGACAGTTTACCATGGTTACCTCACTGACCACAACAACAGAGAAATCCATTGTGCTGTGAAATCTCTTAACAGTAAGAAACTCCTCAATGAAAAATAACTCATAAAGACACTCATGAAGAACTGAACTACCCTCTTGGGACTACCTACCTGATAAAGAAAAAAACAAAAAAACATTTCTTTATCTCAATGAGCTGCCTTTAAAATTGGGTGGCTGTTCCTTTTGCTTAAACTTTTGCTTGTTACGTAAATGTAACCGTTGTTTAAGAAAAACGAGACATAGGTTCTTGAATAGAACGGATAATATAAATGCACACATGCAACTGTATTTTCTTACATTGTGTCTCTCTGGTAGGAATAACAGATGTGGAAGAGGTGGAGCAATTTCTGAAAGAGGGCATTTTGATGAAGGGATTTCATCACAGTAATGTTCTCTCTCTGTTGGGAATCCTACTTCCCGAAGAGGGACTTCCCTTGGTAGTCTTACCTTACATGAAACACGGAGACTTGCGTCACTTCATCCGCTGTGAGAAGAGGGTCAGTTGTTAAAACATAAACTCTTAACACCTTAAATATGTTATGTATTATTTTGCCTTTTACCTTTGGCTTACACTATAGGTTTGTATTTGTGGATGGGTTTCACAACATGACCTCCTTCACAGCTTAGAATCAAGTTACCTTTGCAGAAGCTCCAGTAGTGATGTTTCCAAAAATTACACAATGTGTGCCTGTTATATGTGAGTCTTATGTAGTTTTGTTGTCTATCCTAGAATCCAACAGTTAAGGATTTGATTGGCTTTGGACTCCAAGTTGCTAAAGGAATGGAATATCTGGCACAAAAGAAGTTTGTACACCGGGATCTGGCAGCACGAAATTGCATGTGAGTTTTTAATGCACAAAGATTTTGCATAAAGCCCCTGATATACTTTAAATGAATGAAATGGAGTGACCTCATTTCAAACGAAATCAGGCCAAATTTAGTTTGCTTGGAGTTATATACGGGAGCTTAAATCGGCTTGCCAAAGCAAACATTCTGTGACATTTAACTGGTAAACACCTTTGAACTACACATTTGTGAAGTGCAGCCTTCTTTGACGTGAAAATTTTCTCTGCTTTATTTCTCTTGTTTAGTCCATCAAGGTCAGATGTTGTTTCAAACCCATAAGACCTTTGTTTATCTTCAGAACACAAATTAGGATATTTTTGATGAAATCCGAGAGCTTTCTGACCCTGCATAGACAGCAATGGTATAAAGCTGCACAGATGTTTCAAAGTTCTTTAGGGCTCTAAACTGATGTCAGATTTATTAAAACATTTATTAAAAACGGTCTTTGGGGTCTTTTTGACCCCAAATGACATTTGCTAAAATAAAAAAATGGTATGAGACTTTGTACATCAGTCAACACTATCTTGATCTACAATTTTTTTTTTTCGGAGGATTTATGATATTTTTAAAATTGATATAAATTAATAAATAAATATTTTTTATACAAAAACAGCTTTATATGTAAAATTCACTTTATAAAAGACCCACATGTCTAACTTTCATTCATGGGGATTAGGGTTGGGCAATGTGGACCAATTTGGCATCGTACGATGTCTAATGTGAAACATCGCGATGGACGATGGCATCGTCGGCGGGGGCGGGGGTGAGGGATGGTTGTTGTTAAATAATTAATTCATAACAAATTAATTAATTGTAGTCTACTGTTTCCACCAGTGCTTAATTTGAGCCGGATTTTTAAAGATCCGGCATTAACAAGTGCATTAGATCGTGACAGTGCATGCGTGCATACGAGACAGAGCAAGTGCGGCTTTATGTAGATGTGTTTGGAGGATGTGTGTTGGTCCTTAACATATCTTTTCGACCAATCAGCTTTTTTAAGTACAAAATCGCTCTTATTGATTGCTTACTGCTTAACCCACTTTCTCCAAACGCATTTAATGAGCAGCGGAATGTTTAGAGAGAGAGTGTAATATCAGAAATAATACCAAATCAAGCGAAATATTATTATGTATTAACATTATAAACACTATAAACATAGCTATAAGTTAGTTACCCTGACTCCAAAATGAATCATTTAAATGTAACGGTATTCAGAACAGAGCAGTAATGAAACAAAATATATAAAGTTAAAAAACCAAAACAAAGTGAAACTAAAAAATACCAGGCGTTGGGCTCACGTACCTCTGTAATTCGGCACAAATCCAAGTGTTTCCATATTCCCAATGTATTTGAATGATAAAGTGTTATTTATAATGTTTACTAGGCTTTGTATTGTACGTTCGTATTTCGATGGAAAAAAATATATTCTCTTGTTTTCCAAGCTCTGTTCGTTATGGTAAAACCATGAAAAGGGCATATTTGGTAGGGCTGCTCGATTTTGGCAAAAATCATAATCACGATTATTTTGGTCAATATTGTAATCACGATTATTTAAACGATTATGACAGGGTCCAAAACTCTATATAGTAATTAATTTAAAGATACAAATAAAAAAAAAACAGTGCTTTAAAACCATACTGAATACTTTTATGCAAGTCTAAAGTAGTCTAACAATACTACAGAAATTTAATGTAATTATTTGAATGTAAAATAAAACGGCATCTTCACTGTATTAATTAAACATGCTTTGTTTCTTATTAAAACTACAAACGTCCTTCATTCAAAAGCAGTGAGTGATTTTTCTCTTTGTATTTTTACGTTTTATTCATATTAGGCACAGAGAGGGCAGAAGGAATCTTATGTGTTGCGCTTAACCACATGGATCCAATATACTGTTAAACACGTATTTTCATTCTCAACTGTTTATGATCATTTTAGACATAACTGACCAGGGTTTACATGAATAATCACCAAGCGCCTCATTTTGAAACATTGTTGCGTGTATTTGACCGTTTAGGCGTGCACCTTGAGCTAAAAGATAACTTTACATGTCCGTGTTCTGCTCAGTCTCTGAGCGCATTCACAGAACAGCGAAAGTTTTCTATTAAAAACACAACATCAAAGAAACATTAATAAATCAAGCACGTCCCGTTTTATGAAAGTCACATTACATGATTTTGCTGATTTGCATGTGAAATTAGGGCTGGGCCGATAAACGATATCATATCGAATCGCGATAAAATTTATGTTAATAACGATGATAAGATCTAGACATTTTTTGCTCGATATGGATTAATCTAAGAGCCAATCACACAGCAGAAATATGAGACAACAGTCAATCAGCGTTCAGCGTGCAGCGTGCGTGTGCACGTTAAAGTACAAAGTTCATTTCCTACCGCACTTTGCGAAGCAAACTTAACACCAGGACGACAAAAAAAAAGAGAGAGAGAGTGGAAGCAGCGACGAAAGTGAAACTAACCTCGAGTTATTATCCAAAGATGTTGAAATTGTCGACAAAAATAGGTAGCACGAATTCCGTTATATAAGTGGTTTGGCTATCTGAAAAGTGGCTCAGCTCAGCTGAGAGTTTGGCGCGATTGTTAAAACTGAAACCGAAAGCAAAAAACGCACGTGCATTCAAAAGCAATTTTAATCCCCCTTGTTTAGAGAGTGACTCCCCAATGCACACAAATTAGGCTACATTACATATCTAAGCTGTTATTAGTATGTAGGCTATGATAGGTTGTGTATTGCTATAGCTCTGTATCATTCTTGAAATATTCGTTCTCTATTTGCAATTAGAATAATGAGAGAGTAGCCTACTTTGATTATGGCTGAATTGTCTGCACTTAATACGATTAAGAGCGAGCTGTGTCGTAATTTTTTGTTATTTATACTGTAGATTGTTTCAAAATGCAGTGGTTGCCTCTAATTTAAATAGCTCAACCTATAATAGAGAAAATAAACAATTATGTTAATAATAATAAATAATAAATAAATAAATAATTGTTACAAATTATGTTTTTACAATAATTTTATGTTTACATTTTGTAAATTTACTCTCATTTACCATACTCTGTCACGACTTTTATTTTTTAAATTTATTTTAGTAAGTTGTTTTAATTTTTAAGGCCAAATCTGTAATCTGTTTTTGTTAATAAACTATACTTTAAAATGTAATTTAATGAACCCTTTAATTTTTGTGGCTTTAGTCATTGTTGGGATACTATTTTAAAGCTGGCAACATCAACAGCGTATATCGAAATATATATCGTTATCGTTCAATATGGGAAAAAATTATCGAGAATACATTTTTGCCATATCGCCCAGCCCTATGTGAAATTAAGCTTTTATGTAGCGAAAGCGCACCACTGGTAAGGGGGCGGAATGGGGCGCAATAATCATTTAATTTCAATTACTGCATTTTCATGGTCGTTTGAAGCAGAAATCAAAACCGAATTTCGAACTTCCTTGTTATTATTTCCTCATTATAATAATAATAAAATAATTAAAGATGCAGAAATTGAAAGCTTGCATTTCATTTGGCTATATAGTGTGATTAAGTGTGTGTTTTTCGCGAGCGGGTTGCTGCTGCTGCGGCGGGGCGGAGGATCGCGATCGGCGATGGACGATGGCATCGTCTATCGACCCAGCCCTAATGGGGATAACATGGATAATTTCACATAGTTTAGTGTAAGATTTTTGCACATCTTTTGGAAAATCCAGTTTTAAAAGTAAAAAAAATAAATTTTACCACTAGGTTGCTGCAGAGCTCCACTATTGTTATTTGCTATTTGACCAACTGAAAGATATCTTTTCACAAGTTTTTTTTCAGTTGAGTTCATATCTACATATTATGAAATACACAGGACACACAGAAATACATTTGTGAGACCATATAAACTGCTCTCTTATAATTTGTCAAATTAAAAAAAAAAACATTTGCTGTTGTTGCATTATGTTCATGTTGTGTACTGCCTCCAATATGTAATAGAACCGATTTGTTTCAGCGCTAAAAAATGCTGAACTTTAACAAAAAGTAATTTTTATTGTTAGAATTGTGATTTCATAATATGTAGCTATGAACTCTACTGAAAAAAACAAATAACAAATAGTGGAGCTCTGCAGCCATCCAGTGGTAAAAGTGATTCTTTTTTTACTTTTAAAACTGGATTTTCCAAAAGATGGGCAAAAATGTTACACCAAACCATGTGAAATGATCCATGTTATCCCCATGAATTAAAGTTAGAAATGTGGGTCTTTTATAAAGTGAATTTTACATAAAAAAAACAGTTTTTGTATAAAAACCCATTTAAAAAAATATTTATTTATTAATTTATATATATTTAAAAAATATAACTAACCACTGAAAACTGCACAGATGTCGAGTAAAAACTTTAATAAACAGAAAAATATTTTTTATTATTTTTTTTTAACTATTATTTTGTAACAAACTTGCATTTTGTTTCCCGGCGGGAAAAAAAGCCCCGAAGACCCCGAGTGTGATTTGAAAACGAGGACCGCATAAGGGTTTATTAAAGGATTAGTTCACTTCCAGAATAAAATATTCTGATAATTTACTCACCCCATTGACATCCAAGATGTCCATGTCTTTTTTTTAAGTTAAAAAGAAATTAAGGTTTTTGAGAAAAACATTCCAGGATATTTCTCCATATAGTGGACTTCAATGGTGGCCAATGGGTTGAAGGTCCAAACTGCAGTTTTAATGCAGCTTCAAAATGCTCTACACAATCCCAGCCGAGGAAAAAGTGTCTTATCTAGTGAAACTATCAACTTCAAAATAGTCCGACATTTGTTGTTTTACCTTTTTTTATGTAAAAGACATTTGACTTTCTTTGCACACTCAGATTCTCTGAGTTGGTACTTCCACCTACATCAACGTTTGCATGATTATGTAATGCCTGAGGTCGAGCTGGTGCAAGACGAGCATTTGTGGTTAAAAAGTATATAAATTTGTATATTTGTTTGAAAATGATCGATTGTTCCACTATATAAGACCCTTCTTCCTCGGCTGGGATTATGCAGAGCACATTGAAGCTGCATTGAAACTGCAGTTTGGTCCTTCAACCTGTTGGCCACCATTGAAGTCCACTATGAGGAGGAAAAATTCTGGAATGTTTTCCTCAAGAACCTTAATTCCTTTTCAACTCAAGAAAGAAAGACATGAACATTATCAGGATTTTTTTAATTCTGGAACTGAACTAATCCTTTAATTATTTAAATTCACCTACCAACTGTTTTTTTTTGCTTATGCATGTGAATGCACACTGAAGCTCAACAAGCAATTGTGAATTTGGCACTGATATTCTCTTAGGCTTGATGAATCCTACACTGTAAAGGTGGCGGACTTTGGAATGGCTCGAGATGTGCTGGAGAAGGAGTACTACAGCGTCCAGGATCACAGGAAAGCCAAATTACCTGTCAAATGGATGGCCATTGAGAGCCTGCAGACACAGAAGTTCACGACCAAGTCAGATGTGGTGAGAAACAGTTACTTTAACCACAGGATTCAAATAAGGAGTCGTCAAATGTTCTTCTTCACATTCTTCCTCTTTTTTATATGGTAGTGGTCTTTTGGGGTTTTAATGTGGGAGATGCTCACACGTGGAGCCAGTCCGTACCCTGAAGTTGACCCATATGACGTCACACATTACCTCCTGAAGGGTCGACGGCTGCCTCAGCCACAATATTGTCCAGATCCATTGTAAGTTTTTCCCTTTTTTCTGCAATATGTATTTATAATATAGCTAGGGGTGTGTGATAATGAGAAAAATGTTCTCTCGGTATTTTCTGAAAATACTGCAAACACTCTTTTTGCACCACTCAGTGGACATTTCACATCGAATATGTTACAAAATGTACATGGCGGTACATATTTTGAATCTTGTGAAAAAGTTCCCACAGGTACGTTTTCGTCATGAGATCAGGTTAAAAAATATGCTTTAAATATAAACCTAAAAACGCCGGTAGGTGGCGGCAAATCATTGCATGAGCGAGTCATTGAGTCTTTCATTCAACCACTTCGTTCAAACGACTAATGGATTCAGTAACAAAACACAGTTGTTTTGCTTAGAGTCACAAAACAGTTCTGCTGTGGCTTTGAAACTATTTTTATTGTTGAAATAGCGCAAAAACAGGAGCTTGTGTCTAAATGTTAGCCAATTAATATTAACTTTGTGTTTACTGGACTGTTTTATAAAATCAATATCAATGTTACTGATCTTTGGAGACAAAAACTGTACTTTCTGTGTGACTATATCAAATTATATAAAAATAAAAGACGTGGGCAATTTTTGCCCCCTTAATCTTGAGTTTTCGAGGAATTCTGCATGTATTTTAATAGACTAAATCATGCACTGAATGTGTGAACTCTAAACGCACTCATGTTTTTTTGGGGGGGTTTTTGCAACATACTCAATAATGTCAAATCTCAATATTATTAATGTCAACTACAATATTACTGTACACAATATACAGTCGAACCAAAATTTATTCAGACACCCCTAACTCCAACTTAACTTTTCTCAGTAAATCAAAAAGTTGGTCTAAACTAGAAAATTTGGTTTACAAGGGCCAGTTCTGCTCTCTAGAAGGTTTCCCATTCATTTATTTTTGAAAATTGTTCCACAGCAAAACAGAGAGAGTGACATGGCCTTTTGGAATTGCTTTTATGGGTTTAAGTAGCTGTCAGTCAGTTTAGTGTTTTTTTCCACCATTTGAGGTTCAGAGGGTTCAGTGCTTACTCAATATTCAGAGCAGTGGAAAGGTCAACCGAAAGGTTATTGTGAATGTCCCTTCAATTATCCAACACCTCAAGCACTGCACCCAAGAGTTAATCATCATTCACTTTCAGACAGAGGGAAATATTAAAAACCACATAGTTTTCACTGTTCCCCAAGTCACACTGCAAAACCGTGAGAAACTACTAGTAATCACTAACCAAACCTTAAGGTTTTAGCCAGAGCTGTTCCTGTGCAAAATATGTTGGAATATTCATACCATGATATCGTGATATCACCCTTTTTTTTGTTGTTGTTGTTTTGAACACAACAAAGATTTGTACGCTCTTTGGAAATGATTGCATAGTGACTCAGAGTCTAACACAACAGGATGTGGAAACATGACCAGTGGTGAAGTTTAGCCATGGAAACTTTGAATGTGTGTGACTCAAGTTCATACATCTGATTGATGCCTGCTTTACAGACACTGCCTGTCACTTTCCAACAGACATTACCCAGACTAACCATCACCTCTGTATATGCAGATTCGCCATTATGTTACAGTGTTGGGATCCCGATCCTGAGAGGAGACCAACCTTCTCCACACTAGTGTCTGCTGTGATGAGTATTCTGTCCAGCCTGGAGGGAGAACACTACATCAGCCTAAAGGTTACATACGTCAATCTGGACCAGCCCCGCCCCTACCCTGCCCTAACGGACTCTGCCGATGAATATGATTCGTCAGATGCCGATGATGCAGACTCAGTCTCTAGCTGATTGGCCGATATTGTTTGATGGCACAACAGTGACTAGGTTTAAAATAGCATGCTAGAATGCTGGTTTAATAGTACAATTTTAAAAGAAAAGTTCACACATACAGTCAAGCCCGAAATTATTCATACCCCTGGCAAATTCTGATTTAAAGTTACTTTTATTCATCCAGCAAGGTTTTTTTTTAAATTAGAAATGACACAGATGTTTCCCAGAAGATAACAAGCCGATGTACAAGAGGCATCATTGTGGAAAAAAATTATTGCTCATCTTTTATTTACATTTGAACAAAAAGTGGCAAAGTGGCATGACCTTTTTTACGCAAATGAAGGCTACATCATTGTGGCCAAACAATTAAATTTTTGTTTCATGTGACCATAAAACAGAAGACCAGAATTATTATTCTTTGTCCAGATGAGCATTTGCAAAGGCCAAGCGTGCTTTTGTGTGCCTTATCTGGAGAAGTGGTGTCCTCCTAGGTCTGCGTCCGTGCAACCCAGGGGTGTGCAGTGTCCGTAGGACTGTCTGCCTTGAGATGTTGCCTCCAGCAGAGCCCAGATTCATCAGGATGGCCTTGGTGGTGATCCTTGTATTCTTTTTTTTATCTCTCTTACAATCCTCCTGGCCAGCACAGGTGTCACTTTTGGCTTCCGACCATGTCCTCTGAGATTTTTCACAGTGCGGAACATCTTGTATTTTCTAATAATACTTTGCACTGTAGCCACTGAAACTGAACATTTTATATCAAAACATTTAGATATGGTCTTATAGCCCTTTCCTGACTTGTGAGAAGCCAAAATGCACATCCGCAGGTCCTCAGTGAGCTTATTTGTCAAACCAACAGCAGAGAGCTTCTGTTTTCACCTGTTGAGTTGATTAAAACAGCTGTTCCCAATGAATCAGGGTAATTAGGATGCTTTAGAACAGCTAGGACTATTTGGAATGGTATAGAACTTTGGATTTTCCCATAGACTTGTGACAGTTAGCAAAGGGTATGAATAGTTTTGGAAATGCCACTTTTTGATTCAAATGTAAATAAAAGCTGAGAAATATTTTTTTCCACAATGATACCTCTTATCTTTTGGGAGAAGCCTGTCATTTTCCTGTCATTACTCACCCTTAGGTCATCCAAGATTTAGATGAGTTTATTAGATGTTTAAGATGAGACAAAACAGCTGATTAAAACATCTCAATAATCTACTTTATTGGTGGATTTCTTTATTACAAACATGCAGCTTTTCACTTCATAAGACATTAATTGTTGGACTGGAGTGGTGTGGATTACTTGTTGATTATTGTGATGTTTTTATCAGCTGTTTGGACTCTCATTCTGACGGCACCCATTCACTGCAGAGGATCCTAAATTGCTCCAAATCTTTCTGATGAAGAAACAAATTAATTATACATCTTGGATGGCTTAAAGGGATAGTTCACCCAAAAATAAAAAAATAATGTTTATCTGCTTACCCCCAGCGCATTCAAGATGTAGGTGATTTTGTTTCTACAGTAGAACACAAACTAAGATTTTGAACTCAAACCGTTGCACTCCATCAGTCATGAGCCGCAGGGTTTAATTCGGTTTTGTCTGTGTATGTTTTTTTGACTTTCAAAGCCGTGGATCCCATTGACTGCCATTATATGACTGACAGAATGCAACTGTTTGAGTTAAAAATCTTCATTTGTGTTCTCCTGAAAAAACAAAGTACCCTACATCTTAGATGCCCTGGGGGTGAGCAGATAAACATCAAATTTTAATTTTTGGGTTAATCATCCCTTTAAGGGTAAGTCCATATTCCGTTATGTGCCAGAATGCCACATTTGAAATCTTTTGAGTTATATATGTAGTTCGTATGACACGTTATATATTTCATATAACAGACACAACACTTGCCATAGAGTCAATACTGTCTGACACCTCATGGATGTGCTTTTAGTTGCTATACTTCTGGCTTTGTACTGTATGCGGAGGATTTTTCAACTCAAAAGATTAAACTTCTAGTAGACATCTTTTGTGAGATACCTGTGTATAACTTTGAAATCAAGTCAACAGTGACAGCACTGAACGTGTTAACACACATTTTTGTTTCACACTCGAGCACTAGAATATATTTCAAATGTACAGGATGTATATTTTATATTTATAAAACGAACTTTTTTATGTGAACAATTTTCTGTATTTTCCCATATATTACAGTCAAAAACAGAAAATCTTGGTCTGCACCACTTTATTTTGAAGATATTTGTAATCAGTGAGCCTTTACTTGGTATTTGGTTTGTGGTTATATCAGATGCTTGTACAGAAAAGGGATTCAGCGCACAATGTTTGGGATGAGTCAGCGCTGAAAGGTGTTGAGCTGAATATATCACTGTGCCGCAGATATAGAGCCTGTAGAAATGAGTGAGAATTTGATATCTGTGACGCACATCTCTAAATAAAATCTAATTTTGCCAAAGGTGTCAGTTTTTACTTGAATTTTCTTGGGTAATACCACCAACCAGCAATGTGACTAATGTAGCTTGTCTTGACTACTGAATAGCACATGAATACATTAAAGGAAAATTTAATGGGCAAAATCAATCTCTGTGAATATTTAGTTGCAAGCAGTGGAATCATTTATTCACTTAGGTATGTCATTTTAATATATTATGTATAGAATTTCTGTATTTCTTATTATTTGGTAGAGTTTGAAATTAAAATGATATCAACATATATTTTTCTAATGAAGTGACAACGGGTTTAAAAAAATATTGACATTTTATTGAAATATTAAAATTGTACACTACTTGGTTGGGCAGGATTTTTTTAGAGTAAAATATGACTCCAACATGACTGACATTATGTCTCTGCATAAATACAAACTGTACCTTTGAGCTTCAGCTACAAATGAACACTAGGGGTCAGTACAAGCCCTTTCATAATGGAGCAAATATTAAATGAGATGTGCTTTTCTTACTGTTTGTCGGAAAATAAAAGAGAAAGAGAGATTTCGGTAACACTTTCTATGAAGCCCCTATTTATAACACATTATAAGGGTATTTCTAAGGCATTATAATAAATGCATAATGCATTATAAGAAACCTTATAATATGTTATACCATCTCATGAATAATCATAACAACAATTATAATACATTATAATACTTGAGTATTTGAGGTTATAACTTTTAAGATTATGATAATTTATAACACACAATGAACGGCATATTAAATCTTCTTAATTTATAATGGACCATATCATATTACATTTATTTTTTACATTATATTACGTTTTATTTTGATTGTCCCCTAAGTCTATTGACTTAAAGCTTAAACGTTCTAACTACATGCCAACTAACACTCCTTAGAGTATTAGTAGACTTAGGTTATGGTTGGGCTAGGTAGAATGTTCATGTACTTGCAAAGTTACTTATAATATAACATAATAGTTTGTCTTTTGGGGAAACATCGGAATTTAGTGATAGCATATATTCAGCATAATAATAATAACAACTGCTAGCTGACATGCAGTTGCAGAGTTACTTATCAAAAGCTGTCTGAAGGGTACCATCAAAATCATCAAACTGTTCATATTACACATTTATCTAAACTGATACCTGATCTTAGGGTTCTTTGGGAAATATTATTATAATTACTTATAAGTGGTCTTTGTATGCTTTAAGTAAAGTGACATGAGAAACATGGCAAGATATGAGACATAATATGTTATAACTATGAGGAGGTAATCATTCTCTTAAAAGCTATAACCACAAAAAAGTACAAATTATAATACATTAAAACTGTTCTTATGAATACTCATGAGATGATATAACATATTATAAGGTTTTTTATAATGCATAATGCATTCTTTATAATGCCTTAAGAATACCCTTATAATGTATTATAAATAAGGGCTTCATAGAAAGTGTTACCGAGATTTCTTTATATAATTATGCAGTTTAAATTCCAATATTTGCTTTTAAAAGTAAAAGGATTGTTTTAGTTGTTTAGTGTGTTTATGTCTTTCCATATTACTCTATGGCAGTTTTAGTAATTATTTGTAGTCACTATGCGTCTTGTTATGAATATGCAGACTATAAAACCTGCAATACTGACACTAACTATGCAATTACACAACGTGTTGGCCGACACAGTGTCTTTCTGACAGAGACGTGCAGAGAAAGAGAGATCCAAGTTGACAAAAGCCACAAAGATCTGTAAGTTCAGAGGTAGTGAGTCTTATTCCAACAACAGAAGCCAATACAAATAAAAACAGGGGGAAACAAACATCATAACGTTGTTTCTCCCTCCCATGTCCCTCGCTCACTTCCTCTGTTACAAGATAAAAGAACCAAAGTAAATTCCCAGAAGATGCAGCCTTTGATTGTGAGCTCCTATCTGCACCAGTGTCAAAAGTGTGTGTGTGTGTGTGTGTGTGTGTGTGTGTGTGTGTGTGTGTGTGTGTGAGAGAGAGAGAGCGTGAGTGAGAGAAAGAGAGAAAGAGAATTTCCTACTGGGTGAGCAGAGATGAATAGTGAGCTGTAGACACAGGCTGCTCTCGCCGCATAGTCACAACCTGCAGCCTTGAACCCTTTCATCATGTTCTAACAGCTCAGATTTAGATCTTTACGCTCTAAACACACACACACTCTCACATAGTCAATTACTGAGATACCAACATAAAAATTACATACTTCAGCTGTGGTCCAAAACACAGTTAACTGCCTTGATGTTTGCTGCCTATATAGACAGCTGCCTTTTAAGACAGCAATAATGACTGATGTAATGTTGCTGCCTATTTATTTTTATTTATTTATTTTGTTAAGTTTAAGAGGGAGTCCACGTCTCTCGCCTCTCCTGAGACCATTGAGTTTTAACCATAGACTTAACAGACCCTCTAATCAGTGCAGCCCAAAAGCTCACCAAAACCCGCCCACTTCAACAAAAACCAGCCCAAATTTTAACTGCCAAAATAATGAGAATTTTATTGCCATGTCAAGGTTGATAAGGACCATTTTATCTCTTTAAAAAAAGAATAATGACAAAATAAAATAAAGATAAATCAATTTCACAGGAATATGGATCAAAACAGTCCGAAAATATGCATAAAATGTCTTCTTTTCAAAGTGGAAATTAACCGATGACTTTAACCCTTGGAAAAACACATGCATCATTTTCAATGTCCACAGTAAAAATATGCTAATTTCTGTGCAAAAAGTGCACAATAAAGTGATGAGAAACAAATGTAATGTAGCTGGCATTTACGTTCATGCACACACCCACGTTTTCTTATTTCAGTATGTTTAGAAGTCTTCTATTCATCTCTCACCACGTGTAATCCACTTAGACTTTTTATCGTGTAACTTATATTTAGGCCACTTTGCCATCGCAATTACTTAAAATGAATAAATGAATAAGCTGCATATTCACAACTCACAAGTCATCACATCTCACTAACGTCAAAGACGTAAATTGATTGACAGGTCTCTGTTAAACTAAACCAGTAAGGGTTGTGTTAAGCAAAAATGAGTTGATGACTGCACTACACATTATATTACTGTGATACTTTGAGCTCGAAGGTATTAAAATAACAATGACTAATGATAAGAGCGAAGAAAAAAGCAGCTGATTGGGCGGCTTTTATTTTTTTAAAGCAGCCCAAATTTGGGCGGAAACCCGCCCAATCTGGCAACACTGCCTCTAATCAGGTGAGTTTAGTGGGGAAAAGTCACATGAGAGGAGGCAATCATGCCTCCATCGCGATATGATTGGATATCACTGGTTATGCGTGGCTGTGATTGGTTCATGCGATCGATCCCGCCTTTGTGTTAGTGCGCGCTTTCCACGTTCGCAATTCGAATCTGTCTGAATGAACGATGTAATGGAGATATTGGAAGACTCATTTTAAAAAGTAAGTAAACAACTCACACACTTAGATATAGACACTTTGTTACGTCAAAATAAGATTTAAAATGGCATGAAATTGAAAATATGATCTGTGGGAGTTTTGAGTTCAAGCTTATCCATGCCTGTGGCGAATATTTACCAAGCTTTGTTGACTGACGTCCGAAAAATAGTTAAAAGTTTTAAAAACTATTTAAAAGAACATAGGTTAACAAATATATTGTTTAAATTGTTACTGCCTTGACTTTGAGTATTTTGGAATAAATGTAAAATGCTTGAGTACTAACTTGATTCATACTTGGTTTGCACTTGCATGTTTTGGTCAGTTACTCGGATGCGTGGCGGATTTTAAACAACAATGTACTACTAAATACATTGTTTATACAAACTATGGGGAACACGTGTGGAAAGCTGCTAAATCATATAGAGAAGAACTTAGTAAGCAGGGAAGGGCGCAATAGTTTGACAAACTAAAGTTAATATGTGGTAAAGATAAGCAGCAGTGGCCTACCGCACATCTTAGAGGCCCCCCACAAAAAACGAGATGGGGCCCCTCCCACCAGCAGTGATGTCATGCATGAAAATTTATTATGCACCTGAGTCCATCTCTTCCATTTACATAACTGATTTATCAGTAATGAATGTGGTGAATTATCATTGCATTGATGCATTTGACGTTATTATTAATAATACCATAGGCTATAGCATATATAGCATCTTATGTGCGTATTTCACTGCTTTTCAATCAGACTAAAATCCCTGCCGGAATAAATATTTAGTCTATATTTATATTGCGAGCGTTTTGGTGTGCAAAGACTTTGACTGCAGATTTTATGTCGATGTTGCGAGCGCGGGCATTCTCAGTACTTAGAAGAGCTAAACTGGACAGTCTTTCTTGTAACATTGTGCTCCGGAGAAATGTCTTGATTACTTTCAACTTCGAGAACGAACGATAAATTGTATGGAAAAATCTAGTGACAAGTCGTCAGTGAACCACTGCCAGGTCATTGTCAGAGAAGCACAGCAGCGGACCAGAGCACAAAAACATATAAATATATTTCACTTAAATCATTAACAGAATAACAAAAGGTTAGGAGAAAAATGGACTGAGTTTCGATTCATTGTGACACGAAAATGCCGTTTTCTTTCTTTTCTTTCTTTTTTTTTTTTGCCAAAGCTTTACAGCGATGAATGATATCTTGGCTTGTATGAGCAACCAGCATTGGTATGACTAAATTAACGAGTAACAGATGGAAAAAACAATGCCGTGATCGCGCTGGCGCCTCAGGCACACACACATTTTTGCTACCTTAACATTGCAGCTTGTTCATTATCAAAATAAAAATATTTAAAGAAAAATATAAAGGCGTATAAAAGCTGCGAGTTTCTAGGATGATAAGATTAGGAACTACACTCCCATTCCGGCGTAATAGTCAAGGAAGTTTGCTGCCGTAATATGGCTGAAGCAGGCGGAGTATTATCAGAAATGAGTTCCCAGCTAGTTTAGCATTTGCACATGTGCTACGTGGTATTACTGCTCCTGCATTGGCCATATTACGGCAGCAAACTTCCTTGACTATTACGCCGGAATGGGAGAGTAGTTCCTAATCTTATCAGCCTAGAAACTCACAGCTTTGCATTTCCACCGGTCTTAGTACACGATATAACTACAGAAGAGTCAAGTTTTAAATACAACAAATATGGAAACTCGTTGGTCATTTTTGAACGTGATGCTATTGGTCTAATAGGATTCAATGATCTATGCTAAGCTATGCTAAAAGTGATATCGCCAGAACAGGAGAACGGCTGAATGGATTTCAAAACGGTAAAAATCAACTTATTAACTCGGGAGGAGTTTTCCAAAAAAAGTGGAGTGTTCCTTTAATTAAAATATTAGCCTAATATTTCACCTACCTGACTGGAAATGATAAGAACAAACACAAATGTTGTCAAATTTCTTGCCCTGGAAATCCTGGTTCAGTTTGGCCAACCACAAATGCCGTTTTATTCCTCAGACAGTTTTTTGCTCTCTTTTCCTTGATTTAAATCATTTTTGGCAGTCTATAGAACTCCAAATGTTTTTTTCCAGTCTGACCGATTAGTACAGCCAAAAACATGACAATAATCGACCATTTTTAGCAACAATAAACAGCAAAGTTTGCACGTTTTGTTTGGTTCAGTGGCATTGTTTATGTTTAGTGCTGCCAATATGGCCGATTGATGGCGCGTCATAGTTTAGAATGAACACTACAACGTCCTAATGAAATATTTGTTAACTAGATGTAGAAATAGATGTTAACTAATAGACTGGAGTGGTTTGGATTACTTGTGGATCATTGCAATGTTTTTATCAGCTGTTTGGACTCCCATTGGGCACCCATTTACTCCAAAATATCCATTGGTGAGCAAATGATGTACTGCTAAACTTCTCCAAATCTGTTTTGGTGAAGAAACAAACTCATCTACAACCTGGATGGCCTGAGAGTGAGTACATTGTTTAGCAAATTTTCATTTTTCGTAGAACTGTTCTTTTTAAAATGCTTTCTAGGTAGACAGCTCCCTAGGTTTTGTAACAGAGCTCATCATTTTAGTCATTAACGTCACATGACTTTGCTTGTCTGATGATACATGCCTCATTCTGATGATGAATTTTAATAAAGACTCAAATCAACTCTGATTAAATTAGCTGGTGTAATAGATTTATGCTGCTGGTATTCGAAAGAGAGATCGATGAGGCTACTGAGTCAAAAACAAGAGGAGAGAGAGAAATTTAGGTTTAGGTTGTCGTTGTGTACGAGAGAAAGACAGCTCCAGAGCAAAGACAGAGAGGCAGGAGGAGAGAATCAAAGACGTTCCGGCATGTGTGAGAGAATGAAAACACGTCCAGGTTTGGGTTATGATCCGCAGGGATCCGTTCCAGCAGTGTTGCTCTGACTCACTCATTACTGAACTCCAAAACAAAAGTTCTACAGGTGCTGGGAGAAGTAAAGGCTGAAAAAAAAAAAAAACAAGACTCACTCTGCTGGAGCTTCTGTCAGCTCCTCAATAGAAAAAACCTTCCCTCCTCTAGATGCATCCTGCATGTTTAATGGAAGCTATCAATAATTTACTTTCTTTTTCTTAGATAGGAGATAGGAGGGGAATATATATATGTATACACCATGATGTCCAGTGGGTTTATTTATATATTTATGTTCTGGAATGATAGCAAAATGGATAGTAAAGTGTAAACTGATTAGACAGTACTTCATCCTTGTCACATGACGTCAGAGGGCATGTTTTGCTTCTGGTGGGATATTTTTTATTTACATTTTCCTAAAAAGTGAAAGGTTTCACAGTTAAAAAAAAAAAAACTGCAGATGTTTATTCCAAATATGGATCTGTGCTATATAATAATGTAAACATTTCACTTCTTTTTTGCAAGTGCAGTTATGGTCTTTGAGCACATTCAGTTTAATTGGCAACAGTGACTAAGCAAAAACAGGTTGAATTTGGATTGATTCAGCATCATTTGAAAACAATTTGTTCAATCTCGTTTGCTGGATGAGTCAGAGTTTTTTAGCCTCTAATAAATTAGAAAACAATTTCAAAGACCTGCCTGAAAATCAGCTGCAATCAGGTTTTTGAGCATGTTAATCAAATTTGATGGGCGATCTGGATTTCAATAAAAAAAAATAATCAAGACAACCTTTGGGAAATCATCGCCAAAGTGTTTTTCAGCTCATGGCGCTACCTCATGTTCAGTTCAACACCATACTACAAAATGAATACTGTTGAAGTCAAAAGTTTACATATACCTTGCAGAATCTGCAAAATGTTAATTATTTGACCAGAATAGAAGGGATCATACAAAATGCATGTTATTTATTTAGTACTGACCTGAATAAGACATTTCACATAAAAGATGTTCACATTTAGTCCACAATAGAAAATAATAGTTGAATTTATAAAAATTACCCTGTTCAAAAGTTTATATACACTTGATTCTTAATACCTTAATGATCCACAGCTGTTTTTTTGTTTTTTTTTGTTTAGTGATAGTTGTTCATGAGTCTCTTGTTTGTTCTGAACAGGTAAATTGCCCACTGTTCTTCAGTAAAAATACTTCAGGTCCCACAGATTCTTTGGCTTTCAGCATTTTTGTGTATTTGAACCCTTTCCAACAATGACTGTATGATTTTGGGATTCATCTTGCATTGAGAGACTGTTACAGAAGGTTCAAATGCTCATTGATGTATCAGAAGGAAAAACGATGCATTAAGAGCCAGGGGTGTAAACTTTTGAACGGAATGAGGATATTTGCATTTTTCTTATTTTGCCCAAATATCATCTTTTTTCACTTAGTACTGCCCTTCAGAATCTACAGAAGATACTTGCATGTTTCTAAGAAGGCAAAATTATTTAAATTTACCCATTGATAAATTAAATTTCAAAAAGTTTTTACACCTCTCCCCGGCTCTTAATGCCTTGTTTTATTCTGAAGCATCAGTGAGCATTTAAATCTTCTGTAATAGTTTGATATGAGTCCCTCAGTTGTCTTCAGTGTGAAAAGATGGATCTTATAATTATGCAGTTGGTAAAATAATGAACATTTTGCATATTCTGCAAGGTGTATGTGAAGTCTTGACTTCAACTGTATATAAAACAATATATCACTGTCTATATACAGTTTATTCTGTCTGCTGAAATTGGATTGTCAAGTTAAACACACTGCATAGTGGGACATAGTATTCTCTGTTGTATGCTGCACAAATATAATAATCTGCTGAACATTTGCACTACTACTACAAAATCTGTAATATTTTGCAAAGCAAACATAATACAGAAATAATAATAGTATGGTACATGCTCAAATTCATCAACCAATCACTGATTCATAAACAAAATAGTGCCAGTTATTGTATTTGCAATGCATGAGGACTCTATAGTGAAGATGACCTGATTGTCAAGCCCTGTTGTGTGAGGTTGATTGGCATCACCTCCCAAAGCGCATCTACAGAGAATCTCATTTGAATTGCAGAAATAAACTTATTATTCTCAATCCTAAAATAATCAACATCTTTGTTCCCTCCGAACCCAAATATAGTGATACAACCGACAAGCATTTCTGAACAATTCTGGACACCACGTCTGACATTACATTCGTACAACCACTAACCAGCCTTAAGACTAATGTAGCTTGTCATGACTACTGAATATTACATGAATGCTTTAATGGAATATAATCTAATCTGCAAAATCAATCTCAATGAATATTTAGTAGCAAGTAGTGAAATTATTTATTCACATGGGTATGTAATTTTCATATATTATGTAAAGAATTGCTGTATTAATATTTGGTGGACTTTTGCACTCTACTGTATATCATTCTTAATGCAGAGACGTTAGAAAAATCCTAAAATGTCTTTGGAACATCATGTAAATCAGGCACTCGCTTCCACCAGTTTAAATATGGTAAATCCTGCGTCTCTAAGCTTTTGGCTGGCAGTCATTGCTGGAGATGAAATAAGACATTAGAACTCATCACAGTCTCAGATTTATCAGTATCTAGAGGGGCATTAGCACCTCTCTTAGGGTGTGATGGAGAGCTGGAGTGACAGGAAATCATTGTCTTGGCCAGTCTGCTGGATCTGGTGTCAGTGGATAGAAGGGGGGAGATCTCTCGAGGTTACTGAGGGTTGTGTTAGAATACGAGACTTCATTTCAATGTGTGTTTGTGTGGGTGTTTATAACAGAAATGTGAAATATCACAGGTACTGTAGTTGTTGTTGCTGTCATCAATGCAGTTTAGTTCTTTTCAGATTGAAATCTGACAGATCAGGCTTCAACAAATATACAAAGGAAAGAACTGTTTTGTGATGCTATATAGTAAGTATACAATATGCTCACTGGTTGAACTCAAGAGATGTCGCACTCAATGCATTTATAATATCTAGTTTTTATTTACTCATACATTCATACAATTCAGTCTGCTCCTTTTTTCTTCATATAGAATCAGAAGCAGATGCTAAATTAACTTTATTGTCCAAATATGCACGCAAAGAAATTTGTTACGGTTTATAGTTGCTTACATGCAAAAAATTAAATAAGTAGAACAAAAAAATACAAAATACAGGAATATACACTACCAGTCAAAAGTTTTTGAACAGTAAGATTTTTAATGTTTTTTAATGTCTCTTCAGCTCACCAAGCCTGCATTTATTTAGTCCAAAATAGAGCAAAATCAGTAATATTGTGAAATATTTTTGTGAATCAATTTTTTTTAAGAAATTGTAGAAATTAATACTTTTTATTTTGCAAGGATGCTTTAAATTGATCAAAAGTTCTAATTTAAAAAAGTTGTAACATTTATGTTACAAAAGCTTTTAGATAAATGCTGTTCTTCTGAACTTTCTATTCATCAAAGAAACCTGAAAAAATTCTACATAATAATAATAACTGTTTTTTGAGGAGCAAATTATAATATTAGAATGACTTCTGAAGGATCATGTGACTGGAATAATGGTGCTAAAAATCCAGCTTTAAAATCACAGGAATAAATTACATTTTAAAATATATTCAAATAGAAAACAGTTTTAAACAGTAAAAATATTCCACATTTTTTACCATTTTTGCTATACTTTCAATCAAATAAATGCAGGCTTTGTGAGCAGAAGAGACTTATTTAAAAAAATAAACTATAAGTGCAAATGACCTTGAAAACCGTAGTTTTGGTTTTGCTGCTAGGCCAATTGCTTTTAGATTTAGATTATTATTTCTTGATGGAAGCTTTAAAATAATTTTAACTCAACATTTATCAATATTTCTTTCCCATTTATTTATTTTAGTGTTAAGTTTTGAGAAAAGCTCAAGCATCAATTATTTGCAGATTCAACGTAGTTTGATAATTTGAGCCAAATTAATTCTGCAGCCATTCGCTGGATCAAGATATAAATAGAAGGACATAAGACAAGGGCATACAGCATAACCACCTGCCTGAAAAATATGTTTTCTGGCTTGAGATTTATGTAACCTGTCCAATATTCAACAACTTAGAAAGGTTAAAAGAACTGGGTTATTACCCTTCATAAATGTAGAAGCATCCTTCCAGTAGCCTATTCTAAATAACTGCAAACTAAAAAACTTCCTCTGACCAATTACAAATACCAAACTTTTAACGCCAACACTTTTGTTGTCTTTTGTTGGTTTTGTTTTCAGCTTAAAAACACTGTTTACACTCATCATTTAACTAATGACACTAGACAAGCAGACATTTTCTAACTTAAAGGAAACGTTTACTTAAAAATGTTCTGAAAATTTAGCTTGTTTCTTCATCGCAACATATTTTGGGAAATCTTTACATCAATTGCTCACTAATGGATACTCTGCAGTGAATGTGTGCCATCAGAATCAGAGTCCAAACGGCTGATTAAAATATCTATGTAAATGTAAAAACATAAATTTACTTCCATGATAGGACAGAACCCAAAAGAAGTGAAAATGCAAACTCCATACTCCTTTCAATGGAATTACAATGGACAGGGACTAAAAATATCAAGCTTTAAAAAAGTAAAAGCTTCAGATAAGTAACTTAAATGATTCCATAAAGCTAATTTACTATATAAGTCACAAATGTCATTTTTGTTTGAGCTATTCACCAAATAAAAAGAGATGTCAAATCTAAAATTGCTATTTCTTTTTCTTACAAAAGGGGTTTGTATACAGGTCTCAAGAAAGCCACATTCTCATAAAAAATATGTGTGATTATGTGTAGTGCAATGTTTACTGTGCACTCTAATCATCTTAAAAGACGTCAGTGTTGTTGCCTCAGTCATACAGACCATGCTGTTTTTAAGCCCATATAACCAATGTTCTCTCTCGACCCCACTGACACAGTCTATGACTGCTGGGAAAACAACAGCGGTACTCTTGCCTATGTGATGGGTTTGTTGCAATATCACACCAACAAGTTCGCTCTTCACTTTCACATCCATATTTAATATGGGGAGCTGGCTGCGCTGCCACCTGTCAAGTACCCCTCACACACACACACACACACACACACACACACACACACACACACACACACACACCTGACCCCTGTGGGTTTGCAGAGGGAGATAAGGGCTCTTGTGGGCATCAAACTGAAGCTGGAAGAGTTGCATGGGTACTATTGGTAACAGTCAAGAATTATATTATATAAACCTGTCAGCACGCTTCTCATAAGCATGAATACTTCTATGCATGAGTTCGGTAATGACGTCAATGCTTTTTTATTTTTTATTTTTTTATATTTTATAGATTTCTATTTCCAGGAACGTAGGTAAAATGAACAAGCTGTGCACCTTCAAAAGCATAATCTCACATAGTCTATCTTTTACCTGCGAAATTCAATTACATATCAGATGCTGGAGAGAATATTTTTTGATTGAAGAGGTCTCTTATGAGCAATGGAGGAAAAAGTGAAAATATAAACAGAGTATTAGCTTAGTGATATTTTGGCGCATTCTGCCAAGGCTTGCACACTTAAAATAGTTAACCCTGGGTCTTATCTTATCTTATCTTATCTTAAATGGATTGCTCATAAGATGACGTTTCGCACTGTACATTCCTAAACTCTGGATTAACATTCTTATTTGTATATTTGCTGTCAATGTCATTGACTGATTGTTTACATGACAAATCATTGCATGTTCTCGTATTATTGTAGTCTGTACTATCAAGTAGGCCTGTTTTCTTAATGGATTTATCAGTGGACTACAAAGGTAAGAATAAAAGAGTATTCTTCTCTCCAATTCACATTCTCCGAATCACCAAATTGTCCTCATAATCAATTTTGAATTACACGAATCACATAAATGACAGACCTGCTTTCCATTTAAGATGAAATTGGACCAAAAAAGTTGAATAGTTTGCATCATTAAACGTTAAATAAGGGGAACGCTACAGGCCTATGTTTCTAATTTTCTGGTGTTCTTTTATTACTGTTGGGGCAGTCTTTAAGCTATATCTTACATTTCTCAACATACAGTCTGCTTCAGATTTGTTTTAATCACTGCATGAAAAAAACGCAATTTATTCTGATTGGGTGGGCAAGACGGTCATTTGGGTGGGCTCAGCAAAACAAAACAAGCCATGCAAATGAATACAAAGTATAAAAATAATAATATTATACAGACACTTAATATTTAATGGTATTTTTTATTTTTGTTGCATTTAATGTATTATACTGAAAAAAGTTGACACTTTTGACCAACAGGTGTCACTAGCCTGTGGTGTTTCGAGCGCGTCGAAACAGTGAATCATTTTGCCAAGAAATTGTTTCAATTGATTCGAAGCTTCGAAAAGGTAAGTCTATCCCATTACTACTCCACACTCCTTTCCAGTAGGTGGCAGGAGTGCACCTTTTAAATTGGTCTGTCAACCGCCATTAAAAGAAAGAAGAAATCCCTTACATACTCGCAAACAAAATTCGAATACTTGCCATTCCATCGTGATAAGATGGCCCACACTCCAGCACAGTAGGTGGCGGATATGCACCTTAAATGCCGGTTGCCACCCGCCATTAAAAAAAAAGACGAAGAAGAAGAAGAATACTTGCCAAAATAAACAGAAACAGAAAATGTGGCAAAAAAGGATAAGCACTTTTTTTTACAAGATGGAGGAATTTGTTGGAGTGTTTGGGTTTCAGTCGAGACGATGAACTTGCGGAGTTTCTTCTCGACAGGTAAGCAACTTGACAAAATTTGCAAAGATTTTTGAAAACGTTTTATTTTTGTATTTCCGCTAGATGACGCTAGTAGCGCAGAAACTGTCTACCACAGTGTTACAAGTTCATATGATGCTGTGTTTTAGAATATCTCTTCAGCTTTTGAGTCTTTGGTTTTAATTGTACTTTTATCGACCTTACTCTTACCTGTGTAAGTGGTCATTTGTAAATTTGGCTTGCTGGTTTTATCAGAATCCAGCTATTTTAGCTGTACAAAACAACTCGTTTTACTTCTTGATATTGCAAATGGGTGCATCTTACCATATTATTCGATGTATTATCTTAATTATGAACACACTGGTTTGTAGTGCAAACTGTTTTCCAGTTTCCTGCACGTTGTTATTTCCCAATCCACCTTATTTTTTAGTGTGAATGAAAGTAAGCATTTTTCTGGTAATGCGTGAGACGTCTGGTTCATAAGCTGCCGTAGGGAAATAACGAGAAGAATAACAAAGTGCAGTAAATGCTAAAACTGTTTGAACTACAAACCATTTCGTTTGTAATTAAGATGATACATTACAATATGGTAAGACCAGTTTGCAATACCAAAGCAGCAAAACGAGCTGTTTTCTACAGCTGAAAATAGCTGGATGTGGATAAGACCGTAAGCCAAACACATTAAATTTACAAATGGCCATGCCCGCTCATATGGAAAAATAAGGTGGATAGCGGAAGTCTAGCCCATAGGCTTACTTCCGCGTTGAAGAAACCATTCAGGAAAAAAAAAAAATTACAATCTTTAGTGTATGATACAAATCAATGACACTGCAAAAACACATTTAAAGAATGTCTTTTCAGTGGACAATGAAGGTAAGAATAAAACGTCTTACGTCTTCTTCACTCCTGACTGTTTCTACAACTGACTATACACTGACTGTTTACATAATGCGCAGTGTTTCCATGACTCAAAAAACCTTGTGAAAGTATGCAAGTATTTTTAAACAGTCTGCATTCTTTATTTCATGAATGAGTCAAAGAACATGCATATGTGGCATCATTAGCCAGCCTCATCATACTCATCCTTAACTGTTTAAGCTGCCATTGGTGATGCATGATGCCATCAACTTTCAAAGTCGCTGCAGATGTTAAACAGAGTTTCTAATTATTCAAGCTAGATCGTAGTTTATTAAATCTAACGAAAAACCAACACATTTCGCATTTGACTGCCTGAAGCTGTCTAACATTGACGTGCGACTTCAGAGACACAGCGCTGTGTAAATCAATGGCTGTTATTGACTAGCATGTTGAAGATCGCTGCAGGTTTGCTTTTCAAATGGACTCTGTACCACTGTAGCTGGTTATTCCTACTATGCAGCACATTTTCATGTTCTGATCTAAAAAAAAAACACCATTTTTAAAGATTATGTTACTATGGTTTATATTTGATCACGATATGATAAATTAACTTTTTTTTTTTTTTTGCAGTGTCCTTTATTTAAAGGCTGTATTGACATTATCATCATCCATGAA
This sequence comes from Garra rufa, assembly GCF_049309525.1. Taxonomy (NCBI): domain Eukaryota; kingdom Metazoa; phylum Chordata; class Actinopteri; order Cypriniformes; family Cyprinidae; genus Garra; species Garra rufa. The sequence continues at coordinate 9,987,117 of NC_133380.1, read as the reverse complement.
GTGACATCACAGCATAAACATGTAAGTACGGATGTCAAAGAATCTGTGGTGTTGTTTTTTATTAATTGATTCGTCTCACTAAAATAATTTAAGTAGCATGGGTATATTTGTAGCAATAGCCAATAATAATACACTGTATGGATCAAAATGATCAAAAAAGAAATTTTATGCAAAAAATCATTAGGATATTAAATGAAGATTATGTTCCATGAAGATATTTTGTAAATTTTCCACTGTAAATATATTAAAACTTAATTATTATAATATGCATTGCTAAGAACTTAATTTAGACAACTTTAAAGGTGATTTGTCAATATTTTATTTTTTTGCACCCTTAGATTCCACATTTTCAAATAGTTGTATCTTGGCCAAATATTATCCTATCCTAGCAAATCACACATCAATAGAAAGCTTATTTATTCAACTTTTGAATTTCACAAAAGGTCCAGGGTCACATATCATTGTTAGCATGTGGTCAAGGTGATTTACAGAACATTTTACTATAAAAAAAATGACTCAAAATGAATGATATGAATGTGTGATCAAATAAATTTGACTAGTTGACCTAAAACAGACAACTGTTTTAGATTTTATTCTCATGTGAAAAGGGTCCACTGTCCATTGTCAATTGTCAATAGCATTGAGATACAGCTCTGGAAACTGACCACTGCAAATGATTGGTTTCTCTGGTTTTACTATTTATAAGTATGTGTTTGAGTAAAATAAACATTATTCTATAAACTACTGTCGGCAATACTCCCAAATTCCAAATAAACATATTGTCATTTAGAGCATTTATTTGCAGAAAAAGACAACTGGCCAAAAAAACCAAAAAAAATGTAGACAATCCGAGTAGTCATCTAGTCATTCAGCCAGTTGATTTTGAAAATATGCACTTTTGCACACCTTAGCAAGGATCATTTAATTCCTGGAAGTGAGCAGTTTACCTGCCCTGCGGCAAACTGCAAAAACAAATGCAGACAGCAGCAAAATGTCATGGTGTTCAGATTAGCCGTATGTCATGCAAATAAAACTGCTGCTTTCTCATATGCCATCCTGTGCTCTGACATTACCTTCCTCTTCTGTTCGTTTAACAATAATGCCAAGGGGATGAAGTACTGTCAGTGCGAGTATGAGTCCTTTAGTTCTGCTGCTTACTCTGCTCGCTCATTAGAAGTCTGGTGAGTCATGCATATAATGATATGTTCTGAAACACCACTTGTATTCAAATCAGAGGCTTCAACCTGAATCCCTGCAGGTTTGTTAAACGATAACTTGGTAATGTAGCTCATAATCTCTCTCTATCTTGCTGACATAAGGAAAATGATGTTACATAATGTGTTTACAAAGTGAAATACTAAAATCTGCAAGACACAAAGTGGGGAATTCATTAAGAATGAATTGTGCTGATGATAGCGTTGTTAATTGCTTGCATTGTCTGCGTTATTTTAGCACACGATTCACTAAAGGAATTATGCTAATTAGGTAGTGGCGCAAATACCCCAACAATTTAATTTGCAAGCCAGTTTTGAGTGCATGCTTGTGATACAGTTGACTATTGCAATTTAGCATACTGTAATCAGAGGCTGTGTGTCTGATTTAAAGGAATCGTTCACCCAAAAATGAAATTATGCTTAAAATGTACTCATTCTCAGGCCATCAAAGATGTAGATGAGTTTGTTGCTTCATCTACATTCTCACCTCTGGATTCTTTGCAGTGAATGGGCGCCATCAGAATGAGAGTAAGAACGGCTGATAAAAGCATCACAATAATCCACATGACTCCAGTTCATAAGTTAATGTCTTGTAAAGTGAGAAGCTGCATGTTTGTAAGAAACAAATCCATCATTAACTTGTCCTAAGTTGGGGTTGACCGATTATCAGCCTATTTTTATGGTTATCGGTATCGGTCATTTTCATAACCGATTACAACCAAGATTTGCTAGTTAAAATAATTTAAAAGCATTTAAAGAAAGTTTTTGTCTGATCCCTTGTTATTCTTAATTTGACAATAACTTTCATTTTTACACCAGGCATATATATTGGTTCAAAAAAATCGGTTTATCGGTCTACTTGGTCTGTAATAATCGACCCTGAAAAACACATATTGGCTGTTTTACACAGGCATTTTCAAAAGAATAAATAAATCATCATGAAGTTTAGACATGAAGGCTTTTGGCATCTGTGATATCAAATGAAAGAGGTACATGGGTTAAACAATCGGAATAATAAATCAGATACAGTTTGTTTTACTCCTTTTTTTTTTTTTTTTTTACTAAAATTAAATTTAATGATATGCTGCTCATGTACTTTTACGTTATATTTACATTACATATCCAAATAACTATAAATATAAATAAATATTAATAATAAATATTGGATGGATTAATAATAAACCATTTTTATTTTAGTTATTTATTTATTTTTAAATTATTTTTGTGTTTTATAATATTTTCATTTTACAAGCATTTTCTAAATGTTTTGGAAGGGCTTTCAAATTTTTCAAAATTTTCTTTTTATTATATTTTTGTGCCTCCTAATAATTAAAGAGATGCGTTTATTGTTGTAAGCTGCTTTTGAGTTATATACAGAGAGAGAGAGTTATATACTGTAGAGTTATATACTGCATGTATATATATATGCAGCTGACATGTTCAAGGTCCAGAAAGGTAGTAAGTTCATGTGACATATTTGTCAGCCTGGCTGATTATTGGCATCAATATTAAGCATTTTCATGGTGTATAATCCAAAAATACACTGTATAGGTGAAAATTATAGATTTTTCTTTTTATGCCCAATATCATAAGGATATTAAGTAAAGTTCATGTTATATGAAGATATTTTGTAAATTTCCTACAGTAAATATATCACAACTTAATTGTTGATTAGTAATATTCATTGCTAAGAGCTTCATTTGTACAACTTAAAAGGCGATTTACTCAGTGTTTTTTTTTTTTTTTTTTTTTGCACCCTCAATATTCTACATTTTCAAATAGTTGTATCTTGGCCAACTATTGTCCCATCCTAAAAACCATACATCAAAGAAAACTTATTTATTCAGCTTTCAGATGATGAATAAATAAAAAAAGTGACCCTTATGACTGGTTTTGTGGTTCAGGGTCACATTTATTTATACATAATTCAAATAGTTAGGTGTGATCTTTTTTAAAAATAACAATGAAAAGGCTTTTTCCCCCCCCAACTTTTGTTCATCAAATCAAAGGTGTAACCAGGATATTACATCATAAAGAACACAGACAGACCCTCATGTCTGTCAAGGTCAATACGTTTCTTAAAAAATATCACAATTAAACCTTTTTATGAAGGTTAGTTCAAAACATTTATACATTTATAACCTATGTTTATAATAGATTTTTAATTTAAAGAGCAGCAAGAAAAAAAGTGCAAAATTCAAAAGTCAAGAAATCAAACATTTCTCTTCTTTCAAGATCAAACGGCATGAGCTATGCTTTACTGTTACAGCTCAATGTGATTACTGTATGTTAACAATTTGATCTATTTTTATTTTACCTAAGGAATTTTACAAGAATCATCTACGGCAAAGTTGATACTTAAATGAAGCATAACTGAGAAATCCATTAAGAGCTTTGAGCCTCTGAGTAATAAAAAAATCTTCCTCTGGGTATAACAATGCTGTTCTAGTGCAGCTGTAGTACTGTATAAAAGTGTTTAGAGATTATGTTTATGTAAGTAGCAATAGTCAGTCAGCTTTCACAAAAACTCTTTACAGGACCTGCAGTGTTGTCTCTGATTACCCTCCCAATCTCAACACAGTCAGGCCAGAGAGATGTGTAAACAGGACCGGTTCAAATCCTGTCAGCACTCAAAATCGCTCCATTAGCTCACCTTTCCTCAAGAGGGTGAGACTTCTGTGGTCGACCTACATTTCTCATACCTAGAGGACAGCTTCCATCCAAAATCCAATTACAAGCTAACACTCCGATCATTGAGAGAGGACATTAGCAAACATAAATCTGATGAATCTGACTCTATCGTGGACATCATATGTGGATATTATCAATTTAAACTCACAACGTGACAGGATTTGAGAAACCTGATTGGGAACTATAACAAAGTCCCTTAAAGAGTAGGTCATATGGGTTTACAAAAAACGATATCTTTATTGCAGTTTGTAACGTAGCTACCCTTAAATTTAAACTGGCTGCAAAGTTGCTAATTTTTCTCAAAGAGTTGACTAAGCCACTGTAACATGTCGTTATACTTTCTAATTTTTAGCGATATACGTCGATCGGTAACACATTAGCATTATTTAGTTAGTGTTTACATCATGTCGACAAGACGCTGTGTTCAAGCAATACAATTCAAACCTTTAGGTGTGTGCTCGTTGTTTACAATTTCGATTTGGTAAATCGAAACTTCAGCTGCCTCCACAGATTTTCTATGGGATTAAGGTCTGAAGACTGACTAGGCCACTCCAGGACCTCAATGTGCTTCCTCTTAAGCCACTCCTTTGTTTCCTTGGCCGTGTGTTTTGGGTCATTGTCATGCTGAAATGACATATCCATGACCCATTTTCAATGCCCTGGCTGAGAGAAGGAGGTTCTCATCCAAGATTTGACAGTACATGGCCCTGTCCCCTCGTCCCTTTAATGTGGTGCAGTTTTCCTGTCCTCTTAGCAGAAAAGGTTTCAGAAAAGGTGGGGATGGTGTTCTGGAGCTCGAATTTGGTTTCATCTGACCCCAAAACTTTTACCCAGTTCTCCTCTGAATCATTCAGATGTTCATTGGCAAACTTCAGTTGGGCCTGTACATGTGCTTTGTTGAGCAGGGGGACCTTGCGGCCACTGCAGGATTTTAGTCCTTCATGGCGTAGTGTGTTACCAATTGTTTTCTTGATGACTATGGTCCCAGCTGCCTTGAGATCATTGACAAGATTGTCCCGTGTAGTTCTGGGCTGATTCCTCACTGTTCTCATGATCATTGAAACTCCACAAGGTAAGATCTTGCACGGAGCCCCAGAACAAGGGAGATCGACAGTTATTTTGTGTTTCCTGGTGCGAATAATCGCACCAACTGTTGTCACCTTCTCACAAGCTGCTTGGCGATGGTCTTACAGCGCATTCCAGCCTTTTGTAGGTCTACAGTCCTTTCCCTGACATCCTTGGACAGCTCTTTGGTCTTGGTCATGGTGGAGAGTTTGGAATCTTGCTGATTAATAGGGGATCAGATACTTATTTCCCTCATTAAAATGCAAATCAATTTATTACTTTTTTTGAAATGTGTTTTTCTGTATTTTTTGTTATTTCACTGTTAAAGTAAACCTACCATCAAAATTATAGACTGATTATTTCTTTGTCGGTGGGCAAACGTACAAAATGAGCAGAAGATCAAATAATTTTTTCCCTCACTGTACCAACATAGATTAAATTTGCTATGCGGTGTAAGAAAAACTGCATATCACAATTTGTTTTATCAGAAGTAAATACCAGAGCAACAACAAAAGTGCTTTGGGCTCTCGTTGTGGTAAGTGGGGTCATGGTTTGGTGTCAAGAGTGAACATTGCGTTGAGTTATTTTGATGTTTACAGTGTTTCATAAAGCCCTGATGTGTAATTATCACCGTGGGTGTTCTGAGTTATATATTACAGTTGAGAATTTCACGTTTCTGCTATTGGCTTACAGGTGCCAATGTGTTTGAGTGACCTATTGTCTCTGACTTCACACAGACCTTTTGTGTTCGCTTTCACTCGGCGCCTCTCCAGATCACTCATCAAATAAAAACTTTTACCTCAGAAACTTTCCGTCTCACAGCCAGCTAAAGTTTCCAGCATCAGACAACCTCGGCACTGCGTGGAACTCAATATTGGATTGAACAGTCAGCTCTGAGAAGCGGACCATATACCTCAAAAATAATGATCCCCATTTCATTTTTAATAGTTCTTTGACAGTCTCTAGACGGGTGAGAAGACTCCATCATTGATTTCAACAAGCACTCTGTCTCTGTATGGGTGTGGATAACTGTAGCTAAGTATAAAATGGCTGTCTGCAGTGCAGCCTAATGGCTTTACAAGCCTAAAATATTGGGCCATATTTCAAATGGAGAGTAATTTCTGATGTTATTCTGTGTAATTGGGAGAGGTGGTGGCTGGAGTCAGCACTAATACATTTGTTCCATCAATAGAAACATTATGTTGCTGACAGAGAGATCTGCACTTTTACAGAAGCTTCTGCATACAGTGACTATACTGAAGTTCACAGGTCAGAACATGAAATTCTATTTCCATGTTCTGACCTGTGCAAAAAGTGTATCTTTAAAGGCACAAGAGCTTGTCACCAGGCAGTGCACTTAAAAGGACAACTTTGTACCTTATGTCCATCTAAAAGCTGTATATTAGCACCTGATATGTACTGTATAGCTGAATTGAACTACTCATAACTGAAATTAAACAACACAAATAAATTGAGGTGAATAATGACGCTATTATGTTTTGTAGAGCTGCTTTACATTTGAACATTTACAATATTATTTCCTGTTAATTATTTTTTTCCACATGCTATGCTACCAGTTAAAAGATTCTTGACAGTAAGATTTTTAGTAAGATGTTTTTTAAAGAAGTCTCACCAAGCCTGCATTTTTTTTAATGTTTTGAATATATTTACTGGTCATTTGTGTCACAAGATCCTCAGTAAAATTTTAAGAAACATTTTTTATTATTGTCAATATTTAAAACAGTTGAGTACATTTTTCCAGGATTCTGTTATGAATAGAAAGAAATATCTGAAATATTAAAAAAAAAAACTTTTGTAACACTATATACTTTTTTGATCAGAAGTGATAAAGACATTTATAATGATACAAAAGTTTTCTATTTCAGATAAATGCTGTTCTTCTGAACTTTCTATTCATCAAAAAACCTGAAAAACTTATACTCCGCTGTTTTTAGTATAATAATATTAATAATAATGTTTTTGAGTAGCAAATCAGAATAGAATGATTTCTAAAGGATCATGTGACTGAAGTAACAATGCTAAAAATTTAGCTTTAATATCACAGAAATAAAATAAATATTAAATAATAAGAATAGTAAAGACATTTCAAATTGTACTGTTTTTGCTGTACTTCGGATCAAATAAATGCAGGCTTGGTGACCAAGAGACTTCTTTAAAAAACATTAACAATCTTGGACTGGTAGTGTATATGCAAGGACACAAGAAAATAATGACATTTTAAAGAAAAATAGGAAGGCAGGAATTGTCTTTTTGAAACCTAGAAGTTAATTTGCTTACAACAGCAGTCATACATATTTTATACACTCAAATAAATGCATAGTGTTTTTTAAGAATCTAAAAGTGCCAAAAAGTTAACAAAAGTATAGTTTATTCCCAGTGGTAAGCGCCTTACTGCAACTGTGGTTTTTGCTTTGTTTTAAAAAGGGACAAGATGAAATGTATGTTGTCAATAGAGCCTACGTTGTACTGAATACAGAATTACAAATTAGCTTCAAATTTTACATTTGTAAACAACAAATAGAACAGCTGTGCAGTTCAGTTTCAACCTGGTACATCATGTACACATCTTGGTCTCTTCTGATATAGTCATTGGTGTCTGTGAGCAAAACTACATACTGATGTAGAATCAAATCCTTGTCATGCCTACAGCCAAAGCCAGCCATGCTATGACCTTGTTTACAGCTTAATCCCGTTTATGGAAGGTGTACGATCAAATATAGAGAGACAGAGAGAGCGGGGGAAAAAAAGCATAATGGTGTCTATCCAGAAGATATGATGGGTTGCAGCAGCTCTCCATGTGAATGTCACACTGGATTGCTTATGAGTCCATGGCTGCCTCATGGATTTCGACACCAACACTCTCCATTCCGCATAAATTTTGACTACTTTTAAGCACAGCAGGAGTTTGGCCTCGGTTCGTTATAAAATGTGAATAAAAAGTGTTCCATACGTGAACTTTGTGGGGAACTGGGTCAGATGTGGCCCTGTTTGTGTATAGAATGTAAGCATCATTGTGTTGTATGCATCTACGTACTGTGCTGCCTCTGGGTTCTTTCCATCCGATTATGCGAATTACACAGGTAGCGCACACATGAGTGTTGACATCTGCTGGAGGTGCACAGCTTCAGTGGCACAGTATGATCACAGTGTGTCCAATACAATATCTGCTATGACAAAAAAAAAAACAAGCCACTGCAAAATGCAGCAAAATCTATTACTTCAAATACAGTTAAAGGGTTACCTGAGCCAAAAAAGAAAATTCTTTCATTAATTACTAACTCTGATGTTATTCAAAACCTGTAAGACCTTTGTTCATCTTCAGAACATACAGTGCCTTGCAAAAGTATTCATACCCCTTCATTTTTTCACGTTTTGTTTTGTTGCAGCATTATGTTAAACTGCTTTAAATTACTTTTTTCCCACATCAATCTACATCTCAAACACCATAGTGACAAAGCACAAAACAGGTTTGTAACAACTTTGCAAATTTATTAGAAATATAAAACTGAAAAGATCCTGTTGCATAAGTATTCATACCCTTTTCTGGGACACTCGAAATTTAGCTCAGGAGCATTCATATTGCTTCTAGATGTTACTAAACTTCGAGTGGAGTTAAACTGTGGCAAATTCATTTGAATGAGTATGATTTAGAAAGGCACACACCTCTCAGAAAAGGTCTACCAGCTGAAAATGCATATCAGAGCAAAAACCAAGTCCTGAGGTCAAGATAACTGCCTGTAGAGCTCAGTGACAGACTTGCGTTAAGGCAATGATCTAGGGAAGAGTTCAGAAAAAAATTTGCTGCATTGAAGGTTCACAGAAATATGCAGCCTCCGTTATCCATAATGGAAGACGATTGGAACAACTAGGACTCTAGAAAATGTCTGCCAGCCCCCATCCAAGCTGACAGAGCTTGAGAGGTGAAAAGGTGAGGCAAAGAATGGCAGATAATTGCCAAATGCAGATGTGCAAAGCTTGGCACATCATACCCAAAAAGACTTGAGGCTGTAAAGGTGCTTCAACTACATACTGAGATAAGGGTATGAATACTTATGCAGTGTACTTATTTCAGTGTTTTATTTTTTATAAATTTGTAAAATTTGCAAATCTGGTTTTTGCTTTGTCATTATTATGGTGTATGGAGTGTAAATTGATGTGGGGGGAAAACTAACTTAAAGCAGTTTAACAAAATGCTGCAACAAAACAAAATGTGAAAAAAAATGAAGGGGTATGAAAACTTTTGCAAGGCACTGTAAATTAAGATATTTTTGATAAAATTCGAGCGCTTTCTGACCTCTATCGTGGTATTGTCGTAAGCGCACATCAAAGACTGTTGTTATTTTTGTATTCTTTGCGTACAAAAATATTCTCATAGCCGCATAAAAGGTTGAAGGTTGAACCACTGATGTCACAAAGAAAAGTCCTTACTACCTTTCTAAGCCTAGAATGTGTCAGTTGTGTCTATGCAGGGCTAGAAAGCTCTCATATTTCATCCAAAATATCTTAATTTGTGTTGAGAAGATGAAGGTCTTACAGGTTTGGAACAACATGTGGCTGAGTAATTAATGACAAATTTTATTTTTGGGTGAACTATCCCTTTGAAAAAAATTGGTATGCAATTACTCTAGATAAAAATACTAAATACAAAACCGTAATTATTAAATTATTTGGGGGAGGGAAAAAACATCAGGTTTTTTCCATTAGATCTATTTAATTCAATGTGTTTTTTTGCAATAGCATTACATTTACTAGCAATTTCTGCGAGTAAACAATTTCAAAGTAAATCCTAAATTATTAAAATATATATGACTTAAAAGCAACTTACGACAATAAAAGCATATCTTTAACTAATAGAAGGTATGAAAATAAAATGGTTTTAGACAAATTTGAATACCCATCCCAAACGTTCAAAAATGCAAATATATATATATAAATATTATAAAACATATAAAACTAACTATTAAATTAAAAGGAAACAAAATTAAGTGAAAACATATTATAGATAATTTATCTCTCCCATTGAAAAAAACCCTTATATTTGGATATGTAATGTAAATACGTAATGCAAATGCAAATAAAATCAATGGTTGATATGCAATATACAGTATATCATTAAAAATAATATATGAGTAGCTTGCAAAAAAATTTGTAGCACAAAGCTGTTTATTACTTATTGTGAAAAATGCATGTACCTCTTTCATTTGATATCACAGATGCCAAAAGCCTTCATGTCCAGACTTTAATGATGATTTATTCATTCTTTAAAAAAATTCCTGTGTAAACACAGATCATAAAAACAGCAATACATTTTAATGAAAGCTTTCCTTTCTAAAAGTACTACCCAAAATGCATATTCAAAGACTGACTTTGTTTATAGACAGATTGCTTTCAGTAGGTGCCACATACCCACCAGCCAGGCTCTGAACTGGCAGCATAACAAACCAAATAAATCAGAGGCAATGGAAGAGGAGGGAGGGATGACCAAGGGCACTTTGTAATGACTTCAACCAAAGCAAGGACTGAAGACTGTTAGTGGCATACTTCCTCACATTTCAAGGGTTTATATACGGGGAAGTTGACAGATACTAGAGGGGATTCGCAGAAGGGCGAAGGAATATTCAAGCCGGGATGAGATCGAGTGTCTTAATCTCATATGACAGTTAGAGATGGTGTGACAGCCAAGATTTATATTTCCAACTCACACAAGTTCATTTTCAATGATGAAAACTGTATTTTCAAACATCCTTTTCCAAAAAACTTTGCAGTCTGGTGACTGGCCTACATTTTGAGCATTTCAAACAATGCACACACAGCTGCAGTTTTCTAAGAGACTATCATTTACTGATAACTTCATCACTGCTTTCAAATTGCTTTGCTTCTATTTTAAACTTGGCACAGGAACACAAAACACTCCACATTCAAATAGTAATTCAGACCCGTAGGATCTGCCCTGACATGAACCCTGAAATCAGGCCAAAACTCAACACTTCTATAACAATTTCCTCTGATAATTAGTTTCATAACAATGCTGACATGAGGAGAATATGTGTTAAATATGTGCTTACAAATATGCTCTCCATTATGTGATTAATAGTGTTGAATTATTGAGTTTAAAACAAAAAGGCCGATTGAAATCATTCTCACAATAACCAAAGGAGAGTGTTCTGCAATTCACATTGCTGTTTGGAGTTTCTTTTATGATCAATCTTAAAGGATTATCAAAGGACATATGTGAAGCCTTGATTACAAAACTTGACTAAAATGTTTCTTGAGGTTAAATGTATTCATGCTTTGGCATTTTATGCTTTGAAAATCGAAGTGTTAAAGGAATAGTTTACCCAAAAATGAAAGTTAGAGGACTCATATTTTAGCCAGAAACAACAAGTTGAAGTTAGGATTAGGGAGGGAGTCAACCGATATGTGACCCTGGACTACAAAATCAGTCATAAGGTTAAATTTTACAAAACTGAGATGTATACATCATATGAAAGCTCAATAAATAAGCTTTCTATTGATATATGGTTTGTTAGGATAGGACAATATTTGGCCGAGATACGCCTATTTGAATGTCTAGAATCTGAGGGTGCAAAAAAATCAAAATACTGAGAAAATCACCTTTAAAGTTCTCCAAATTAAGTTCTTAACAATGCATACTACTAATCAAAAATTACATTTTGGTATATTTATAGTAGGAATTTCACAAAAAACTTCATGGAACATGATCTTTACTTAATTTCCTTATGATTTTTGGCATAAAAGAAAAATCAATAATTTTGGCCCATACTATGTATTTTTGGCTATTGCTACAAATATACCCCAGCGACTTAAGACTGGTTTTGTGGTCCAGGGTCACATATGTGTTTTTCAGGGCCAATTTTTACAGATCAAGTGGATCGATAACCAATATTTGTTTGTTTCTTGCACAGACCGAAAGTTTTGTGTGTTATGACTTCAATTTATCATCATGAGACGCAAGGTTTAATTTGGTTTTGTCTGTGGATGTTTTTTGGACTCTCAAAGACGTAGATCCCATTGACTGCCTATATCTTGGATGTCCTGGGGTGAGCAGATAAACATCAAATTTTCATTTTTGGGTAAACTATCCCTTTAACAACATCTGTTTTATAAACTACAAAATCTCTCTGTTTTCATGTTCAGGGACAATCGAAGATTCCAAATGTTCCATATGTGCTTTGTACACGGCCGAGGACAGAAGGAACTGCAGCTGCGCTTTTCAGAGTGTTTCCGTGGAGATGGCACTGAGGATCAGTACAGTAGAAGCGTTTGTGATTACGTAAATGTGTCTCACCGATCCAGCCTCCACTTCTGCTATCACTACGTTTGTTTCTACCCTAGCATGGCCTTATTGTCGTGATCCTGTTGCCTAGGTAACAGATTTTTTGACAATGAGGATGTGTAGGTTGCCAGAGGCAAAGCCAGAATTTCGGTTTATAGATTAACAGGTCTGTGTTTGCTTTACACATGCAGTTGTAGCTCTTTCTGACTGACTTTTATTAAAATGCAATTATTCTCAACTGTTTTGCAAAACATCACTCTCTTTCTCAAGCTCTCTTTATTTTGCTGCAGTGGAGCGTAAAACTGTGTGTTTGCGAAGTAGTGAATAATGGATTAAGTTCAGCATGAAGAGAAAAATATGTGTGTATACTTGAACAATCTGAATTCAAGGCAAAAGTGTACCATTTTTTTCCCCAGAAATGTTTATATTACATAAGATTTGTTGGGTCATGAAGTTTACATTTTTTCAGGAATAGAACAAATGCATAAAGGGTAGATAGAGGCACTATAAGGAGGCGTGATGCTCTCGCTGGATTTTTTCGCCTTGTCTGACTGTGTGCTGTTGCGTGTGTGTCTGAATGGTTTGGTCAGAGCGATATAATAGGCATTGGCAAACAACGAGTCTAGTCTGTGAACTTGAGAAAGTGAGAAATCTCTCAGAACATGATCCAGCGAAGTCCAAACAGAATGAATATGCAAAACGCATACGTGGATACAGGTTTTCTTTGATGTTCCAGAAGTACAAGATCAGCAGAAACATTTCTAGTGATCTTTTACATAAAGAAAGTTCGAGGATTATGTCTCATCCACAGTATCCAAACTGCTGGGAAGTGGTTTTTTGGAGGTTGAGATCGAAACATACAGTATAGTCAAACACTATATGGTTGTTAGCGAAATCTAGACATATGAAGAGAAATTGAATATTCTGTCATCATTCCTACTCACCCTCATGTCCTTCTAAACCTATTTGTGCATACATGCAAGTGAAAATCAGTACATTGGTTCCCCCTCTGCAACTCTGAATATGCATAAGTGTGAAGGAGATTTGAGCAAGATTTACATTAAATATTGATTTTATATTAAACCCTCATATCATATACAAAATAAAAACCTAAAGGTCTTTACAGCAACCTGTCAAAATAAAAATTCTAAGTATAGTAAAATTAATATTCATACAAAAATATTACCAGAATTTATTTACCTGGAAAATTTAAATACAAACAGTATATCTAAAAAAATATATAATAAGAATCTATCCCTCTCTCTCTCTCTCTCTCTCTCTCTCTCTCTCTCTCTCTCTCTCTCTCACTCTCTCTCTCTCTCTCTCTCTCTCTCTCTCTCTCTCTCTCTCTCTTATATATAATAAAACATATATTTTTTATAAAATCAATTAAGTAGAGATGCTTTTATTAAAATTTAATGAAATCATTCAAATGGAACCCAG
>NC_133380.1:9939966-9972886 GCF_049309525.1 Garra rufa | reverse complement strand
AGGGTTGCAAGAAGTTTTGATAGAACTGGTATTGCGTTACTCCTAGTTGAGGGATCCAAGTCGTCTTTTACTTCCTAAAGCAATTTAACAATAAAATGGCAAATGATATGTTTGGATAATGTGTTCTTCTGGCATTCCAAGCTGTTAGTTAATCTGGTCCTTGGTGTTCCACAGAAGAAATAAAGTCCTACAGGTTTGGAATGAAGGTTTTTATTTATGGCATATCCCTTTAAGCACCACTGAAGAGGTTTCTTTCCTTGTTAGGTGACTGAAAATACCCTGTTTTTCTGAAGAATGTCCCTTTGGTTCACTGCCTCTAAGTTTACTTTTGTTTAATCGTGTTTGAAACATCAGAACTACAGTATATGCCTCCTGCAAGACTGCAAGTTGAAGACTGACCCTGTGTGTTTTCCAGTGAGTAGTAATCATGGAGAATATTATGTTATTTGGATTGGATGATAGTGATTATACAGTCATTGGATCCCAGTAAGGTTTGTGAATTATTCATCCCTCCCCGGCTGGGTGAATGATTCATGCTGAAGAGGGACCCCTCCTCCCCCTACGGTTCACTCAGCAGAGCGGGAGACATAATTGCAGCTTCCTGTCCAGCAGTGCTTTTTAATTAAAGATCACACATCAACCTGCACCTCCTGTACCTGGAAAAATCCCCACCCTCTCTTCCTGTTAGAGAGTCTTGCAAGAGGCCTGTAGAAGAAGAGGTCATCCTTAGAGGCTGATGGTAGTGCCTTGTTAGAGGTGGAAACGCCCTTGGGTCAGTGTTTTGGAGTACTGTTTGAAGTTAATAGTGTGAAACTGTGTCTTTAGGATCTTTGAGAACATAATATGAAAAAGTGGCCAAAAAATAGTATTGCACGACAACTATTATAGATAATACTTCATAGTTTTACTGTTTTTACTGTATTTAGGCTTCAAGTAGACGTTAAGTTTGGTATTGGTTCAGCCCTAAAACACAACAGAGTGGCAAAGTTCAAAATATAGTGTTATATAATCAGTGTCATTGGCTAAATGAGTAATCAGATAGGAGGGTCATCAAAAGGATGGGAGAGCGATGAAGCACTCTTTCTCAGCTCTCTGATTATCAACACTCCATCCATCACTCCTCCAACCAAAGCACTCCTGCTTCCTCGAGCACAGAGGACCCCATGCGCAACGGCAGTTGCCGTGCCGATGGATGTGTGATGTAGTTCCCATGGTGATTTGTTGTGGAGATAAATGTGCTGGTCTTTCATCACTGTCATCTTCACAGGTTATGAGAGCCCTGAACTCTTGAGTTCATGCAGTAGACACTTCATTAAACAGAAATCAACTTAAGAGCTGCGTTGAACTGAAGGGACATTCTTCAGAACACAGGCTATTTTCAGTCAGCTGAGGTGAAAACCTTGATGGCAATTCATAAGGCTGCAAAGAATCCGAACAAAGACATTTGTTGGAAAAGGTACAAATATTTTGCAGGGTTATTATAAAAAAAAACATCATGTTGTTTAAATAGTCAGATTTTACTTTTATGCCAAAAATCATTAGGATATTAAGTAAAGATCATGTTCCATTAAGATATCTTGTAAATTTCCTTCGGTGAATATATCCAAACTTATTTTTGATTGGTAATATGCATTGTTAAGAGCTTCGTTTGGACAACTTTAAAGGTGATTTTCTCATTATTTCGATTTTTTTAAACCCTTAGATTTCAGATTTTCAAATAGTTGTATCTCAGCCAAATATTGTCCTATTCTAACAAAGAATACATTAATGGAAAGCATTTATTTATTCAGCTTTGTTGTATAAATCTCCATTTCAAAAACTGACCCTTATGACTGGTTTTGTGTTCCTGGGTCACATTTAAAACTTGCTCTATATTGCTCTGACATGTTTTTGGTGGTTGCCAGTGCATTGATGTATGCCAGATAGCTTAACATAACATTACAATCTAAATGTAATTTAAATAATTTTTTTTTGTCATTTGAAGACTCGATAGCTCCAGTTCTCATTCACTTTCATAAAATGGAAAGAAACAGCCAGGATTTTCACCTCATATCCTGATATTCTTTTCCAAACCTATATGACTTTCTGACGCAAAAGAAGATATTTTGAATAATGCTGGGGTCCTAATAACATCAGATCACATTGACTTTCATTATATGGACAAAAAACAACAGAATAATAGATCTTTTACACTAGGGGTTTTGTTGGCATTATTACTTCATAAAGATGATCCATCAGAAATCATTCTAATATGCTGATTTGCTGCACAAATACATTTATTTTTATTATTATTTTGACAACGGCTGAGTATAATTTTTTTCAGGTTTCTCTGATGAATAGAAAGTTCAGAAGAACAGCATTTATCTGAAATGGAAATCTTTTGTAACATTATACATGTTTTCATTATCACTTTTGCATTCTTGCTAAATAAAATGATTAATTTCTATAATTAAAATTTATTTTAAATACTAAAAATATTTCAGATTTCGACTGTTTTTGTTGTTCTTTGGATCAAACAAATGCAGGCTTGGTGAGCAGAAGAGACTTTAAAAAATGTTTAAAACCTTACTGTTCAAAAACTTTTGACTAGTAGTGTATATATCATGATATAGTTTTTTTTTTTTGCTTTAAATAAGGTTAAATAGGATAAAAAATTTGATGCCATGGAAATTCTTGTCACCAGTGTCAGTATCACAAAAAACAAATTGTAGTCTAAATACTATTTAACCCCCCCCCCCAAAAATAAATAAATAAATAAACAAGCTCACTGAAGACAAGTAAGAATAAGAAAAAGAAACTAAATACAAGCAGTATAGTAAAAAAAACTACAGTAGAACAAATAAATAAGAAATGCTACATACAATGTATAAAAACACTGCATATTCTTCACTGTGCAAATTAAATATAGATTTCTTATTAAAGTTACAAAAGTGAGAGATTTTCTCTTGTTTGTTGTTTGCAGACAGACAGCAGGAATGTTAGACTGCTGTCACTTTAAGAGCTACCCGGATCCAATATACTGTTACACGTTTTTTTTCTCAACTGTTTGATTTCACTTAAGACCTGAATTACTGTGTTTCTGACGAAACATTTTGACACATACAAGTGTATTTAACTGTTCAAGTTATATAAAGTGACAAAAATAACTCCAATACTCCTGCGCTTCATGAGCACCATCTTCACGTTAGTGCGTCTTAAAATCAGTTGTTTTTAAACAGCAATGTTTAAAAACTTGTGTAAACGATATTTTTTGTGACCATGTGATGTGAGCCTGTAAATGCGATAGAGACGTTAGTTATATTTCTTTTGATTAATCGTGACGCCCACCCTTATTTTACATATGAGGTTAAAATGCATTTTTATCTTCTTGTGTATTCCCTTCCAAACAAATGCACCACTCCTGACAGTTTCTCAAAACAACAAACCACATCTTGACGTGTTAAATGAGGGTATTTCATTTATTTCTCATTGCTGCGTTCTAAACAGCCACACTGATCTTTTCTCCTGTCCTGTGTGAGATATTTTTCACTTCCCCCACTGCTGTATTTTTCCATTGCCTCTCCATAACTATGGCAACCCTGATGAGTCGGATATCTGGGACTATAGTAAAAAACAAAAACAAACAGATCTCGAAAGCTGACTTTTGGCATCATAAATATACAGACCAGCTCTTGCCATTTCTTCATCTTTGCATTTTCCCCGTCAATGGACAGTGAGAGAGAAAGAAAAAAGAGAGAGGTTAAAAACGCGGTACAGACTAGCAACCCACGAGTAGACGTCAACGGCACCTCACCACCTACCAGCTGCTTGTAATGCAGACAGTGTGTGTGGGTGAAGAGGGAAGCTTACATGCTTGGAAGTCTGTAGTGTACTATTCCTTCCTCTGTTTCTACACACCACTGATCTATCCAAGTTCATCTACATGTTGCTCTCGGTTGGTCGTGTCTCATGCATGCTCATTACTCAGCATGAAAGAAAAAGTGCAACTCTGCATAGCTGGTCACGCGCGTATGCTGTGATTTAGACGCTGCTCCTCAGCATGGGATGCTGGTGTCCGCATCAGGCTGGTTAATTAGTAGCGATGTGCAAAACGACATCTTTTAAAGATCGTAGTAGTTGTTAGCCTAATTAGTCTTATAGGGATAGTGCAGTCAAAAATGACAGAACTCGCGACCATAGTTAGCTAACAGTGCTTTTGGGAAACACACCCCTGATTAAATGCAATTTTTGCGTTTATGAACAGCTGAATAAAGTAGACTTCACATATATGCATTTTCAATAGAAAACACAGTGATTTATTGCAGCATTTGGACTTTTAACATGGCAATATTTGCAACTCTGTGGTAACTATTGCAGCAGTCGTGAAATTATGGCAGGATGATTTAATCATATTTTGGCAGAGTATGTTTTATGCTAGCACTAAATGCATCTATAATAGAATATGCTTTTTAAACACAGGTTAGACATTTTTAGTAAGTGAATTTTTATTAGCATAATAGAACTTTATTAACATAATAGAATTCAAATAGAATTTGTTTGCATATCCATGCTTAATGTAATCATTATTGTTTAGTGTTTTTGCTTGGTTTGTTGCTTGTTAGGGCATCTTCTGACATTGGTTTCTTGTATATCAATATGAGATGACTATAAAGTGTGGAATACTTTTGTGCAATCTAAGCAGAAACATTCTTTAGAGTTTCTGGATTTTCAGCACAATGATAAAAAGATTAGGCTGTGGCTCTTTTTTTTTTTTTTTTTTTTGCTGTTTCAAACGTCTCATCTGAATGAAGTGTACCTTAAGGTAGCAGGCTTTTTTTGCCTTTAAGGGAGTCTTGAGTGCACTTTTAAAAACCACATTACTATTATATATATGGGCTAAATTCAGGTACACTGGGTCAGTTTTTGACATTGAGATAATACTACTAATTATTATTATTATATAGTAATTAATAATTGTTTAATGTAATACATTTTATACACTCTAAATCTGTTATTGAATCCATTATCCACATGCTGGGTTAATAACAACACAACTTAGGTTATTTGGCAACCCAGCGCTGGGTAACACTAGACAGAACACATGCTGGGTTATTTTGACCCAGCTTGGGTTAAATGTTTTTACCCAACATGCTGGGTTGTTTGAAAATTAGCCCATGATTTACTCATCCTCAAGGCATCCTAGGTGTAGCTGACTTTCAGATAAATCTGTTCAGAGTTACATTAAAAAGTATCCTGGCTCTTCCAAGATTTATAATGGCAGGGGCTGGTGTTTCTGTTTAACAGTCCAAAAGAAGTCTAATAAAGTGCATACATTCATAATACAATAATATGCCTCACTTGGCTCCGGGGGTGAATAAAGGCCTCCTGTAGCAAATCAGTGCATTTTTGTAGGAAAAATATCCATATTTAAAACGTAGTAAACACTTTGCGATAACTGTCGTACACAGAAGCCATTCCAGGCGGATGAACAACCCAGCAGTTTTTAGAGTGTTTTCCAGGTTCTTTAATGTCACTAAATGTGATGTATGTGCTCTGTAGTCTTCATCTATGTTAGAAGAGACTAATTATTGTCATCCCATGAGAAGATACTGTCTCATAATTTATTATTCATGACACAGCGTGACCTTTGACAGGTGCTTCGAGCTATTTTTGATACCGTACTGAAGGAAGGGTTGCAACTGTTCATCTTCATGATGCAAAAATGTGAAGATGTTGCATGGTTTCTCCAGCAGTGGCTATGGAATGACAGGCTTTCAAACGATGACTGACACTTTTGAAATGTACGTTTCCAGATTCATGGAAAGGTGAACTGAGGATTGTTTGTAACAAGACATGGTCTGACGTTGATAGTTTGGGTTTACAAACACAATGCATTTTTTACTGTGAGTGTGTTCAGAACAAACATACACTACCATTCAAAGTTTGGCGTCTTTGAAAAATTTTATAAAATGTTTACAGTTTTAAGGGATAGTTCACTTAGAAATAAAAATTTAGTCAATAATTATTCACCCTTGTGTCGTTCCAAACCCATAAGATCGTTGTTCATCTTCACAACACAAATTAAGAAATGTTTAACTTTCTGACCCTCCAAAGACAGCAACGGTACTACCACGTTCAAGGCCCAAAATAAAATAGTAAATAGTCCATGTGACAAGTGTGTAATTATAATGCATTAGCCCAGCTCTGCTTTGTTGGAGAGCATCATTTGGATCAGTGAAGCTGGAGGCCAGCAGGTCTTAACATTTACTGATTGACACACATCTGAGGTCCCAGTGGTTGTGGGAGGTGGGGAAATCTAATGATGCTACACCTGGAGGAACTGGCAACATTTACCCTCGTGATTTACAATCCAAACCAGGTACCTTGCGGACAAGAGCACAGCATCTGCTCAGGCACCAACATCCATAGACCTGATGGAGGTCTACCTCTTCTAACTTTAGTATGTGCCGTTTTTTGTTCCATCTTGGAAGAATCAGCAGAGGGGAAGAAAATACAGAAGTGCATGCCTTTTCATGCTTGTTAAAACTGAAAAACACAGCCATTTAAACCGGAATTGGTTTTGACAGATTTTAAGGGAGCTGTTAAGAAATGTACAGGCAGTTGCTGCTCTCTTTGAAGCAAAAGCATCATATCAACAGAACAAACACAAGCATTCTTTTGGTTTTATTTCAGATTAGTCTTATCAGTGTGTGATTAAATGGGTCTGCGTCCTTCCTGTAATCCAGCTGCGGTGAATGAGTTATGTCTGCAGGCTAATCATTCGCTCCAGCCTTGTACGCATCGTGTATGAGTGAAAAACACATTTATCTTGTGTAGTTATGCTCTTACGTAACCCCAAGCAGCTTTCCCCATTGTCATAAAGCTTATTATTTCTCTGACAGTATCAGTGGTTGAAATTAGATTGTGCTTCTCACAGTAAAATCATACAAAAGCCTACAGGATTGAACCTCAGTATCTTGGTAATGTTTTTTTAATGCTTAAATACTTTCTACTACCCCAGTTTAAAAGTGCGCTCATTATTTTTTGTCGTCATTTTTGCGTCAGTCATTTTTGATTTGCACTGACAGATAGTGATGTTAAAGCTGCTTCACGCAAAAGCAAATGCTTTCATTTTATGATATCATTGTAGAAATTTGCTACAGTAAAAAAATTAGGGGTGGGCATAGATTAATTTTTTTAATCTAGATTAATCTAGATTAAATCTTGGAATTAATCTAGATTAATCTAGATTAAAATGGCTAATTTGAATTCTGCTGAAGGCATTCAGAATATGTGTGCTACCCAAATAATGACTTAAAGTCTTTGAGAATGGATCATAAAGCTCATAAAGCTGTTCTATGATCATTTGTTGATGAAAATAAATTATGTTCAATTAGATGTACTTGTGTTTACTAACTAACTAACAATGAAATTATTTTTTCTACCTATTAGATTGTGTTTTTTTAACGTCAACACCTACCCAGCCCATTACATGTTACACCGTACTTTTATTTTGACAGGTTGCTGTGAAGTTTCTGTGTCATACAGTATGATATGATGATAGTTTTCTCAAATGAAACGGTAAAAGTGACACTCACAGCAGTTTGGGAGATTAAGTTTATCTGTTCATGTGAGATGAAAATGCCAAAAATTACCGGGAGCGTCACGTGTGTTTCAGTATGCGTGTAGTAAAAGCTCGTCTCCGCAATGCATACATACAGCTAGGCAAACGGAACATATCGGATTCATATTAAAACGGTCTTTTTGCATTTCAGTTTTCACATGCACTAGTCCATATCGCGATTTGAATTAAGTGACTGACCAACATTTGATTTATGAATCCAAAAAACGACGAATTTACGTGGCATTTCGCTATAGTAGATTCGGTTTTTATGAATGGAGGACGACGCGATCCCGTCTGTGTTTTGGCGGAGGAGACGTAAACGCGCCGCGTTAAACTATCAAGGTGAAAGTCATCATAGCTTGCGTAGTTTAGACCCAGCTCCCAACCCAAATTTGAGAATAGATTAACGGCGATATTTTTTTTATCGCGCGATAAGAGTTTCACGTTAACGCAGCACGTTAACGCCGATAACGGCCCACCACTAAAAAAAATTAATTTAATCTACAAGCAAATTCTCACTTTCCAGTGTCTAATGTCTACTGTAAAACAGATACATTAAATTTATATACAGTTGAGGTCATGAGTTTACATGCAACTTGCAAAATCTGCAAAATGTTAATTATTTTACAAAATAGAAGAGATCATACAAAATGCATGTTATTTTTTATGTTTATCCATCTTTTCATGCTGAAGACAACAGTGTGACTATTACAGAAGGTTCAAACGCTCACTGATGCTCCAGAAGGAAAAACAATGCATTAAGAGCAGGGGGTGAAAACTTTTGAACAGAATGAAGATGTGTACATTTTTCTTATTTTGCCAAAATATCATATATTTTTCTCATTTAGTACTGCCCTTCAGAAGCTACAGGAGATACCCAGAGGACAAAATAAGTTAAATTTACCCTGATCTTTAAATTCAAAAAGTTTTCACCCCCAGGCCTTAATGCATTTTTCCTCCTGGAGCATCAGTGAGGGTTTGAACCTTCTGTAATAGTTGCAAATAGTCCCTCAGCTGTCCTCAGTGTGAAAAGATGGATCTCAAACTCGTAATGTCATTGTTGAAAAGGGCTCAAAAACACGAAAATTCTAAAAAACCAAAGAATTAGTGGGGCCTGAAGGGTTTTTCTGAAGAACAGCAGGCAGTTTAACTGTTGAGGACAAACAAAGGTCTCATGGACAACTATCACTTTATAAATCCAACTATTATTTTCTCTTGTGGACTATATGTAAACATAGTTTATGTAAAATATTTTACTCAGGTCAGTTCTAAATAAAAAAAAAAATTTTTTTTTAAGGATTTAATTAAGGATTTCGTATGATCCCTCTTATTTTGATCAAATAATTAACATTTTGCAGATTCTGCAAACTTTTGACCTCAACTGTATTAAATTAAAGTTCGGTTTTCATTGATTCCGTGACATTCAGTGTTGTTCTCTATCCTACTGACATAATGACTTTAATTTTAAAGTTACCAGTTCTATTATATTTCATAAGATGTGACATGAGGATGAGCAAATACATAATTTTTCTTTTTAGCTGAACAATTTCTATAATTATGTAGAGGAATGTATATGCATTGAGGCCTTATTCATATTAAATGAAAGCTTGCATTACTACCAACCCGACATGCATATGCATTGTAGAAACACTTTAGGGCATTCGCTCTCTTTTTCTTAACTTGCTCGGTTGAATGCAGAGGTTTGGTATCTACAGATGTCTGTAGAACATTAAAATTTCATGGCCTGCCTCTGCATGTTGGTATAGTTTCTCTCTACACTGCCAATTTAAAACATGGTCATGCACTGCAACAGACCCGCAGAGATTGCTTGAAGTCTGCACCCATGGTAAAATGATGCAAATATAGCTCTACCTGCTTTTTTATGCTACCTTATTATCTACCCAGTTTCGTTTGGAATGATTAATGTAATGCATCTATCGTGGGTGTCTCTCGGCTGATCTTACTACATATAATCACCCATTTTAATACCGGCCCTAGCGAGCTGTGACCGTTTGTAAGAGTGTGGTTGTTGTTTTGTTTTCCTGTGCGGGGTAAAAAGGAATGACTTTCTGTAAAGCAGGCTTATACCTTTCATTGGCATTGCAGAGGCATTGCAGAATGAAATGGTCATCCTTCAAAGGCATGAACATTTTGTAGGTATACCATTTGAGTTTATGAACGTATTAAAGTTGCACATTTGCACACTAACTGCAATTTGAAAGCAGCTGGGTGGCTAGAGGCGAAAACAACAGCCTGTTTGTACTATTCATTGAGAAAATAATAGATTCAGGTTTATTGAAGCTGTTGTGTTATTCCAGTGTAACTATTTATATACTACACTCATCTGGGTTGCATTTATTTGATCAAAAATACAGTAAAAAGGTAATATTATGAAATCTTATTACAATTTAAAGGGACTCTTTTCCGTTTTAATATCTCTTTAATTATTATGATGTATTTTCAACAGTCATTAATCCAGTCTTCACTGTCACATGATAAAACAACTGGACTGAATTGAAAATTGATTTCATTGTAAAAAGTGGTCTCTATATAACAGGTTAAAAAAACACTGTAAGAGGGGTTGGTGACATCAACCAGGAAAAGTAATTTCAGTTGGAGCAAGTTATTACATTTTGCTGAAAGATTACATACATTTGATGAAAGAAGACATTCATGCACCTAGGATCGTTTACAATAAGACCAGGAATGTGTAAGAAAGTAAAGATACATTTTGAATGTTGACTGTAATCACAGTGATGAATAGGGCAATTAAATGTGAATTGGAGATATCTGGGATGCTCCGGGTTTAAGGTATTAAGAAGGAAACTGATGTGAATCTTTATGTGAAAAGGTTTTTTTTAGTAACAGCTGAACTGTTTTCTAACCAAAGCTGTGGTCGACATCACTGCAAAGTGCAGAATGATAGTGGCAGAGGACCAGATGATGGATGATGCCGTTCCTAAGTGTGTGAGCTAACTTTTCACCTTTGATCTAAACAGGATTGCATTATGAGTTTACTTAACTTCAAACCTGAAACCATGCCAATAAACAGCCAAAAACAGCCTGAAACCTGCTGTAGAACAGTCAAAGACAGCGATTGAATCCTGCAATTTTTTTTAATTAGCACTTTATTTCCCAATTCCGATTATTAGATTATTGTTATATCAAAATTATTAGAACACTAGTATTTTCACTAGCTAAAAAATGGTTTAAGTCAGTTATTTCTATCTTTTGCTGTATTGCGTCAGTAGGAAATATCATTTTACATTTCCGAAAATTTCATTTTGCTATTAATTGTAATAATCCAGTAAGTTTTCTGTTTGCGCAAGGAGTCTGACAGCAGTCAGTGCTCCACACAGAGATCTGATCTCATTATCTTCCAGCTTGTCTGGAATGACTTAAGAAGAAACAGACCAAACAGAGACGGACTAAATCCAGAAGAACTGTGGCAACATCTCCCAGATGCTTCAAGAAACCTACCTGCAAAGCTACAGTACTGTTAGAAGTTTTAGGCACTTGTGTAAAAATGCTGTAAAATGAGGATGCTGTCAAAAATAATGTCATAAATAGATTTTCTTTATCAATTAATTTCTATTAACTACATTAAATCAACATTTGGTGACCATCCTTTGTGTTTAAAGCAGCTTTTGCCCTAAGTGCACTTGCGCATAGTTTTTTCAGGTAGGTCTCTTGAAGCATCTTGGAGACGTTGCCACAGTTCTTCTGGATTTAGTCTCTCAGTTTGTTTCTTCATGTCATTTCAGTGGTCTTGGTCTTGGTATTATAGATCTGCTATGCTGCAGAATTGTTGCTGCTGTTGTTGTGGATAATTGCTGCTACTGTAAAGCAAGTACAGGAATTTGCTACTGCCAATACATACACCGATAAGTTGATGTGAGTACTTAAGACATACCGCTGCTGCACAAATAGCATGTATAATAACCTGTAGCAGATCTATACAGGTGGAGCTGGGGAAGGTGGAGGGTTTAAGAGGAACTTTGAAAGTGCTCTGGGAAATTCTAACAAGTGAATGTTAACCAGCTATTTAAATATAAAGCAGCAAGCTCATTGGCTGCATATGCAACATGAACCAAGCTTGTGCCAAGTAGTTAAACTCTCTGAATATCATCAGTTTGTGTTAATGACCCTTTAACCTGTGCCATCTAGAGTTTCACGACAGAACTTGGCAAAAGTATGATATATAAAGACATAATTGTAAGATAATTAGTATAGCATTTACCATTGATGGATTTTATTCATAGAAAAAAAAAACTGAATTCCAAGATGTAAACGCAGAATTCAGAGGAAAAAGGCTAGACCTGTGTGAACACGAATTGTGAGATTTCAACTCAATATTGCTGATTCTTAATCAGAATTCTGAGTAAAAGTAGCAACTCTGACATCTTTCTCTGAATTCTGATATCTCGCAATTCTGTATTAAAAAGTTGCAATCATCTTTGTTAATTTTTTTGACAGAACTAGTCTACAATACATAAGACACTAATTGATTTTGAAAATTTTTAGTTTGCTTTAAAACAAAATTCAGTTTGTTAACTATAGCTAGTGCTTACACACAGTGCTACTGTAGCAATGCTGATTGTTTTAAGATTACAGAGGAAACTTGCACCTGAAATGTTGGCCATAAAATTCTCCTCTCATATTTCTACACCCTTAAAAATAAAGGTTGTTTTATGGACCTCTATGGCTGCATTTACACTGCAAGTCTTAATGCACAGGTTCGATCTTTTGACCATATCCAATTTTTTTGGCTGGCCTGTTTACATTCACTTTAGACATGACTGGTATCTGATAAATATTTTACATTAATTCCTGCCCAAAATGACTGTCAGTGATCGCTTTACAATGCACATGGTAGACCCTTGAGTTTTGAATGGCCGTGCTATTGAAATAATTTATCAAATTCACATCGAGTGGATATTATTATTTCCCAGCATGGACAACAGCTGCCATGGATGTTTTGCAGCACAAAATCTGACTAAACGGATAAAGACCGGAAAATAGCGGTAATGTTCATTTGTTATTTTATCTACAACTCAGTAGAGATACAATTCTTTGGTAAAATAAAGCAGCACCAAGATGATATTTATTTAAATAAATTTAAATGAATTTAATGAATGCGAATAAGTGAAAATTATCACCTTATTGATTAAAAATAAAACAGCTTTTAGTAGCGAAGCTGTTGTATTTAACTTTTTTTTTTTTTTTTTTGTAAATGCAGCCTATGCCTCCATGAAGAACCTTTAACATTCACGGAACCTTTTTTATTGCACAAAAGGTTTTTATAATGCAAAAGGATTCTTTAGAAAATTTCTTTACACTTAGAAAAAAATGATTTACTGCCAAAACTGTTTACTGAGAAACAAAGAAAGGATTTGCTGCAAAAAGCCCCTGTTGGAACCTATTTGTAAAAGTGTAATTTAAATTTGAAGTTGTGTGCAATAAGGCAGATATGTCAAAATTAATAAAATGCATCTGTATACTCTTGTTGCCATTGAAAATTGGTTTGTTTTTGACCGTCCGACCTGATTTTAATCACGCTGCTTAGAGCTGCTAAACCTCTTTGGACCTGCACACATACAATTCCATCATGTCCTAACCTATAACTAGATGTGTCCGTTTCCTGTTCTTCTCTCTTTCTTTTTTTTTGTCCTTCACTGTGATAGGACTCTTAGAGCTTGGGCTGTGCACACTGTTCTCACCTCTCTTGGATATAGGCAAATGAACAATTTCTCCAGAGACTTTAAATGGCTGCCGGCAAACCTGTGAAAGTCCCAGAGTGCCGCTCCCTCTGGTCTCAGGTAGTGTTATCAGGCATACATCATTTCCTCTCAAGGCTAAGTGTTTCTGTGCTCCTTCAGAGCTTCTCCACAAGTATGTGTGCTAAAATGCCTGGGAGATTGCCTCACACTCTTTGCTTATATTAGAGCAATTTATCAAAGGGTTGCATGGAAAATTTCAAAGAGTTGTACATGCATTTTCATACTTGGGCTAAGTTATTTGGTAACCATTATTTCCTCTAGGAATTTGTGTGTTGTAGTATTACAAAGGGAAATATATTAAGTTAACACTATTTTCATTATTTCCACATGAAGAGATTTTATAGAGGATACAGCAGCACGTTTATTAGAGTCTGTAGTACATTGATTATGGCCTAGTGAGTTAAAAGCCAAATTCATCAGATTTAATTTAACAAACTAGCAAGATAAACATAATTTCCATCAAATACCATCCTATGAAAATATTCCATAGTGATACATTAGGGAATGGGATCTTTTGATCTGGGTCAGTTAGCAATTGCCTAGCAACAGCAGTAAGGATTGTTATCAAGCGACCTTGCTACAAAAACCACATGCTTACTTAAAGGAGAAGTTCACTTCCAGAACAAAAATGTATAGATAATGTACTCACCCCCTTGTCATCCAAGATGCTCATGTCTTTCTTTCTTCAGTTGTAACAAAATTATGTTTTTTGAGGAAAACATTTAAGGATTTCTCTCCATATAATGGAGTTCTATGGCCCCGAGTTTGAACTTCCAAAATGTGGCTTCAAATGATCCCAAATGCGGTTGTAAACAATTCCAGCCGAGGAAGAAGGGTCTTATCTTTTTGTTTTTATTACAATTTATAATAAAATTGTTGCTCTGCCTGAACTCTGTTCTTTTCGGTTTAAGACAGTTAAGGTCTTGTCGAAAAACTCCCATCTCATTTTCTCCCTTAACTTCAAAGTCTACATCTTTGTTTTACCTTTTTTGATAAGGGTTTGGTCTTCTTTACATGTTCACTTTGAAAACACTGGGTCAGTACTTCTGCAGTGATGTAGGATGACTGTTTTAAACCAGAGATGCGTAGACCACTCATACACAACACAGAGAGAGACAAGACGTGCATTTGAGGTTAAAAAGTATATAAATTGTATTTTTTTTTTTTTTAAATCATTTAGTTAGATAAGAACCTTTTTCCTCGTCTGGGATCATTTGAAGCTGCATTTAAACTGCATTTTGGAAGTTCAAACTCAGGTCACTATTGAAGTCCACTGTATGGAGAGAAATCCTGAAATGTTTTCCTCAAAAAACATAATGTCTTATCGACTAAAGAAAGAAGGGGTTAGTAAATTATCTGTAAATTTTTGTTCTGGAAGTGAACTTCTTCTTGAAGTCTTCTCTATTGACTTTGCAATGGCAGACTGTTCTTTAATTAAATGTAAAAGGCTTTTACCTAATGCTGATGTTTTCCCTAGTGTCAAGGAACTTTTAAGATCTGGGGTTTGGATCAAAGCCACTAATGTCAAGTATTCCGCTCTAAAAGCTAATTTAAAGAGGCCATAAATGTTGCTTTTAATAGATCCTTATTCACCACCAGTAAGAACAGAATAGACTCTTAAAAAAAAAAAGACTTTGACTAGCTTATAGCACTATTTAGTCCTGCTTTCCTTATTAAAGAAATTGTTCACCCAAAAATGAAAATCACCACATGCAAAACATGCACCATTCACTGCCATTATAAAACTCGGAAGAGCCAGGACATTTTTTAATACAACTCGGATTGTATTCGCTTGAAAGAAGAAAGTCATATATAGGATGGCTTGAGGATGAGTAAATCGTGGGGTAATTAAAATTTTTGGGTGAACTATCACTTCAATTCAATTAAAGTTTATTTGTATAGCGCTTTAAACTATACAAATTATTGCAAAGCAGCTTTACAGAAAATGTAAGTTTCTACAATATATTTAGTAGTAGCTTATCGGTAGTGACTATGTCTATGTGACTATGTATGTTGTTTCAGGGTTTGCATCTTCTGAGGTCCTCTGAGGTGTTGCCATCATCTCTTCTCAGGTGTTCGGTCATCTTAGATCTTTGTAAGTGTTAGATCCAGACCGAAGCTTGTGTAATTCTTAGTTACAGAACTAATTCATTTCCATGCTTGTTATCAAATAACCAAGAAACAAAGAATGCAAAATTTATATCCTTTACGATAACCTCTGCAATAAAACCAAAGACTGTTCC
Organism: Garra rufa; assembly: GCF_049309525.1. Taxonomy (NCBI): domain Eukaryota; kingdom Metazoa; phylum Chordata; class Actinopteri; order Cypriniformes; family Cyprinidae; genus Garra; species Garra rufa. The sequence goes on along the minus strand of NC_133380.1, from coordinate 9,957,260 downwards.
AGGACTGTGTGAGTGTTTTAATAGAACTTCTTGTTCCACCCAAGAAGGCTTTCTCGGCTTGTTTGATATCAAGCATGGAAATGAATTTGGGAAGTTCAAAGGACTTAACATATTTTCCACGGGTCAATCTGTTGTATAGCCTATGGAAATGCATGCATGCATGACATTGAATAAACGACTTATCAGATGCAATCTGAAGCATGGGCTGATTCCTATACCCGCATTTTCCACCAAGACTCTGCAAATAAATGTGAAGTCAACGGTGCAGTCAGCGGCACAGTCGGCTTAAATGAATTCTCATGCCGTTCCACGTTTAATAAATGTTTTTCGCCGTGTGCTCACCAAACTAAAAACATATTCCTCACCTACCCCCTTTTGGCTCGGTTGTTGGCGTAAACTGAATTGGAATCTGAGTGAAAATACAGCACACTAAACATATTTCTGTGCTTTCATTTCAAAATGTCAGCTTAGTTCTGACTCAGTTAAACTGCTTTGTAAGACTGAGTATGTGGGTGTTGATGCTGCTCAATCCAAGGTGGGACTGCCGTGCCGCTTCCAGATGATAGCAGTTAAGGATGTGTCAGGAAGTGCTGAAGCAGCTTGTTCTATCTTTCTGTCACCGGAGTGCCTGCAGCTCTCGGTAATCACCAGCATCTCAAATATTCATAGCTCGTCTTCCACTTGGAGAAATTGGGATCACGGATTTCTTAACTCGGTGGGGAAAAGAGGGGATGATGGATTTGTTTTATGACTTCATAAAGGAGCTAAGGAGCAAAATGACTGGAGTGTGAGGAGATTGCTTTGCAATAAGGCCTCTACTCTCCCTCTGTTTTCTCTCTCTGGTCAGCTGTAGGTACAGCCTAAATGCTCCTCCATGACCTTTTAGAGATTAAGTATGACAAGGTATGATGCAAAAATACAGATGTACAACATAAAGTATCAGAATTCCAAAACTAGGTTCTTTTCAGTTCACCAGTGTGTTTTTAAATTTACTTGACCACACTTTTCAATTTACATACAACATAGTTACAAGGCAGAGAAATTTCATTATAATAATTTTACTATTTTAAACTTATGTTTTTCTACCAGGGTTAAGTTTAACCATTAAAAACAATAAAAATAATATTTTTTATTAAACAACAGTTTATGTATGCAAGCTTGTTTCTAGGAGGTAATTTCGACTTCTACCACAATTCTGACTTTATTTGCAATTGCGAGTTTAAATCTCACAATTCTGACTTTTTTTCTCAGAATTGCATGATATATACACACAATTCTGAGCAATAAAGTCAGAAAGTCAGTGTTTTTTTTTCTCAGAATTCCTCAGCAACTGTGAGTTTATATCTCACAATTCTGAGAAAAGAAGTCAAAATTGCAAGAAAATGCCAAAATTGTGAGATGTGAACTCACTGTTGCGAGAAAGTCATTACAGACTTTATAATTTGCATTTGCAAGTTTATATCACACAATTCAGAGAAAAGTCAGAGTTCTGAGATGCAAAGTCATATTTAACTTATTTTTTTATTCAGTGGCAGAAGGTGACAGGCTTCCATACCTGCGTGTATAATACTGTAATGTTTATGGTTTATTTATTTTAGGAGATTTTTTTTTTTTCACTTTAATCATTAAATTCCAGCCAAAATAAGATTTTCACATCCAGTTTGCCACCTCCAAGGGTTGAATTGGAATTTCAAAGACTTTCTCAATTAAATTCTGAATGGCGCTCAACCCTTGCCTCCTCTGAGGCTGGCAGTGTTGCCCTCGCTATGCTCCTCCTGATCCTACTGAGGATGCAAACCATTGAAAGCACAGACCTCTGGGAGTGCAGAGTCTTAATTGGACCTTTCGCTGCCATCCCTAGAGCTGTCATGTGTTTTCACAAGCTCACACTTCCCTGGATAATAGAGAAGCCATTGGTGTAAAGGAAAGTCTACAGGAACAGAAAAAGAAAGAGGGACATATGCAGGAATGTGAAAGGAGGCGTAAATTAACTGCAATAAAGAGGATCATTAGTAGCTGGACCATATTTATGCTGATTGGGCTGAACCAAAAGCCTGCAGACAGCCATTTGCACCTCCAACCTTAATGAAACTGGATGATTACAGTTTTTTGCAAAGGAAATGTGAGTGCTGGCCTGTGAACAACTCACTGCCATGATGCTCCTATGTTCTGTCATTACTAGCTATGTGTGAGAGTAGTCGATTAAACAGAACAGCTGCTTGTAGTCAACATTGGAATAGCTAGCTGATTAGTCAAAAATTAGTCCTATTAATGTTATGTTATAAAAATACATTATTTTGACAAATGGATATCTGGAGAGGAAAACAAATTCATTTAGTTTTACCTCAGAGCTTGCATGCATGTGTTTTCTTAATGTTACTTGCTGCAGGCTCAGAAGACGAGCAAGGTATGGGAGTGTATTTGGTTTAAAGGGGGAAACATGAAGGAAAGAGAACTGACTTTCTTTAGAAAGGTTTCATTGACACTTCATGTTATTTCCACATAGCGCCTAGTAAAATAGTGTTTATGTGTAGCACTGCTTTGTTTACATTGGTAACAATGGTAAATGTAGTATTTCTGCTTGTCCAAAAGCGCCACCTGCTGTCAGAGTAAATTTGCATTTAGCCCATCTGCAGCTTTCGTTGCCATCAGTGTTGTATATTTTAATTGATGGAATATTCGACGGAAGCCTGTTTCCGCCACTAAATAAAAAATACGAAAAAGGTAATTGCGACTTTTTATCTCAGCATTCTGACTTTTTTTCTCAGAATTGTGAGATATAAACTTTTTCCCCTCAAAATTGGAGCTTATAACTCGCAATTGTGAATTTATATCTGATAATTCTGAGAAAAAAGTCAGAACTTTAAACTTTAAACTTGCATCTGTGAGGAAACAATTCAGAATTGCATGTTTTTATCTCGCAATTGACTTTATTTTTCACAATTGTGAGTTTATATTACGAAAAAATTTCAGATTTGCAAGGAAAAAATGTCAGAATTGTGAAATACAAACTTGCAATTGCAAAAAAAATTCTTGCAATTGCCCGTTTACATATTGCGATTCTGACATTTTTCTCAAAATTGTGAGATAAATTCGCAATTGTGATTTACAAAGTCAGAACTGTCAGATATAAACTCGAAAATCTGACATTTATTTCTCAGAATTAAGAGATATAAATAATTTTTTCCCCCTCAAAATTGGAGCCTTTAACTCACAATTGCGAATTTATATTTCACAATTCTGAGTAAAAAAAAGTTTAAACTCTCAGTTGCAAGAAAAAAGACAAAATTGCAAGATTTATCTCACAATTTTGACTTTATTTATGGCAATTGTGAGTTTAAATCAAGCAATTCACAATTTTGACTATTTCTTTAGTTCTACCAGAAAGACTCGGGAGAATTTATACTATACCGATTACATTTATGTAGAAGCTCAGCAAGCAATCCGGTTCTTTGGCGTAGGCCCCGTTCGTAACTCGCATTCCGAGGGTACGGAAACAGCGAGTCCCGCCTGAAGACGAAGGCGGGGGCGCCGCTAACCCCCCCGCGGAGTCAGGAAAGGGGCCAACTGGTGATGGTGAGGATTGAGGAAGACAATCTGAGGTCTTCGTGAAGAAGGTGATAGCCTGATTGATGGATGTGGTAATAGAGGGATGACCCAGCTTGGTAGAATAGAGGAGTTGGAGGAGAGATTCCATCTTGGTGGAGGTGGGGAGGATGGAGGTGCTGGAGCAACAGCATCTGCGAACTCAGACATGGTAAGCGCTACCCCTTAAAGCTACAGTAATGATATGATTGGAAGATGAGGAGGTAATTAGTGACGCGAACGATTGAGTCTTCCTGCCAGAACTTGCGCTAGCTTCATTTCTACCAGAAAGACTCGGGAGAATTTATACTATACCGATTACATTTATGTAGAAGCTCAGCAAGCAATCCGGTTCTTTGGCGTAGGCCCCGTTCGTAACTCGCATTCCGAGGGTACGGAAACAGCGAGTCCCGCCTGAAGACGAAGGCGGGGGCGCCGCTAACCCCCAAAAATAGGTGGACTTAAGGATCCACCAGAACGGGGCCCACCCCCAAAGGACGGTTTTAAAATTACCTTACGGTCGTGAATCCTGGGGTTCCTGGCTTAGATGGAGAAAGAAAGAGAAACAAATTAGATTTAGATGAGTGCCATTCATGGTTAACTTAAATGAACCACTAGCTGTTTTTTTTTTTTTTTTTTTGAAAATGAACATATGCTCCTGGTATCCTTGATTGCGACGTGAAACAGGGCCATCCTTTGATAGAACGCATGGACCCCGCCCGGGCATCTTTTGATAGAACACATGGGCCACAGGCCATCTTTTGATAGAACGCTTGGGCCACAGGCCATCTTTTGATAGAACACATGGGCCACAGGCCATCTTTTGATAGAACACATGGGCCACAGGCCATCTTTTGATAGAACGCTTGGGCCACAGGCCATCTTTTGATAGAACGCATGGGCCACAGGCCATCTTTTGATAGAACACATGGGCCACAGGCCATCTTTTGATAGAACACATGGGCCACAGGCCATCTTTTGATAGAACGCTTGGGCCACAGGCCATCTTTTGATAGAACGCATGGGCCACAGGCCATCTTTTGATAGAACACATGGGCCACAGGCCATCTTTTGATAGAACGCTTGGGCCACAGGCCATCTTTTGATAGAACACATGGGCCACAGGCCATCTTTTGATAGAACACATGGGCCACAGGCCATCTTTTGATAGAACACATGGGCCACAGGCCATCTTTTGATAGAACGCTTGGGCCACAGGCCATCTTTTGATAGAACACATGGGCCACAGGCCATCTTTTGATAGAACACATGGGCCACAGGCCATCTTTTGATAGAACGCATGATTGAATACACAGCCCTCTTTTGGTAGAACGCATGATTGAATACGCAGGCCGTCTTTTGTTAGAACGCATGAATAAATACACAGGCCGTCTTTGGATAGAACGCATGATTGAATACACAGGCCATCTTTTGGTAGAACGCATGAATAAATACACAGGCCAGCTTTGGATAGAACGCATGATTGAATACACAGGCCATCTTTTGGTAGAACGCATGATTGAATACACAGGCCGTCTTCTGATAGAACGCATGGGCCACGGGCCGTCTTGATAGCTTTGGTATTTATAATTACGATAGCGCATGAAGGCAGCATAAGCTGCAGCCACTTGAACCTATAGCGTGTACAGCTGTTTGACAGACGTATAACCCGCAGGCCATCTTGCTTTAGTAGCTAGCCATGCAATTCGTGAAAGTGCCAACCGCTTAGGCAAAACACCACCACCAGTAGAAAAAAATAGGATTTACCTAGATCGAGGCTGGAGAGCTTGCTGGGCTTCGAGGATGGAGGTACGGGAGCGATGGCATCGGTGAGCACCGCGGGTTCGTGTCGGCGCTCGGCCGCTCGGCTCTCTCCGGCTCGGATTGGCGCGTGTAGCGCGAGCGCGCTGGCGATTAGAGCCTCATGCCGCCGCTTGAGCAGCTCGAGCTCACAGATTCACCAGACTGGGCTCTAGCCGCTGCTTCTGTCTACCGCCGCCAGCGAGACGACGGTACATTGTTACGACTCCTGCACCGCAAACACATCCGCAGAGGAGGAGAACCGCACGGTTCGCGTTAAACTATGCCGACAGTCGTTTTTAATGAAGTAACCATGGTGTCCGTGATAAATCCTGTCAGTTTGAGAGAGTTAACAGCTCCGCTCCTTGCAACTGCGGCTGGAATCCAGTTTCACGGCTGTGTGCTGGAGCAACAGCATCTGCGAACTCAGACATGGTAAGCGCTACCCCTTAAAGCTACAGTAATGATATGATTGGAAGATGAGGAGGTAATTAGTGACGCGAACGATTGAGTCTTCCTGCCAGAACTTGCGCTAGCTTCATTTCTTTGACTTTATTTCAAGCAATTGTGAGTTATATCACAAAAAAGTCTGAAAAAAGTCAGAATTGCAAGAAAAACAGGTCAGAATTGCAAAATATAAACGCAATTGTGAGAAAAAGGTCTAAATTTTTATCTAACAATTTTGATTTTATTTCTTGCAATTGTGAGTTTATATCACGAAAAAAAAGTCTGAAAAAAGGTCAGAATTGGGAGATATAAACTCACAATTACAAAAAAGTCTTAATTCTGACTTTATATCTTGTAATTACCAGACTTCATATCTCACAATTTTAAATTTGTCCTCAGAATTGTGAGATATAAAGTCTAAATTACGGGATATAAAGTCAGAAGTCACAATAACCTTTTTGAATTTTTATTATTCAGTGGCGGAAACTGGCTTTCATACAATTTCCATAAGTTATCTAGAATTATTTGACTGTTTCGTTTATAGTTTAAGTAAATTAAATGGATCGCATATACACACAGTTTTTGTCTTCTAAGGTGTTCTTATTTTTTGTCTAGTCGGTTACAAAATTTCCTGACATCCTTAGTCATTACCAAGGCATTGGTATACTGTTGTTTGTCATTGCTACAGTAGGTTATTGCTTTGGAATTCCAGGTGGTTATTAGGATATTCTGAGTGGTTACTAGCTGGTTGTTAGGGTGTTGTGAGCAGCTGCTGTGTTGTTCTTGGTCATTGCTAGGATATTGCTTTGGTGTTTTGAGTGGTTTTCTAGCCAGTTGTTCAGGGTGGTTCTTAGCATTCATATTCCAAGCCATTTAGAACTAAATGTTCAAAACAAAAATCCTTCTGAATAGTCAAAGACACAGACAAAAAAAGTCTTTGTAACCTGTAGAATAATTTGTCTTTGTGGCTTACACAAATGCTGATTGTGTCTGAAAGTTAAATGCGAATAGTTCAAAAGCAGCGCTCCAGCAAATCCAGGGGTTGCATAAAAATGAGCAAACATATTGCTAGTTTAATCTACTCTGTTCAAAGCCCGGTGAAACGTGCGAAGACAGAGGCAAATGCTGTAATACAATCTGAACGGCGCTTTGCATCTGGATGAGTAAGGGATGTAAAAAAAAAAAAGAAACAACTCTGATAGATCTCTTTGCAGTGGAGCCCCAGGGGAGCTGAAAATCTCATTTAGACATCTATCCTTTGCCCTTAAAGTCTCTTTCAAATAATGCGTAATAAAACATTGTGAGCAGTTCGCGTTAATATAACCAATGAAAGATTTAATTAGCCGTGAACAATAATGAGCGTTCAAATGTGTACAGTGGGGCTGCTTGTATCTGAGATAAGTGTAGTGATTTTCAGTAGCCTTACAGTCTACACTCAATGACGAGACTGAAAGCGTTCTTGAGTTTAAACTGAGATCTGTCATCTAAATAATGTGTCGCACTAATGTGGATTGCTTGTTTTTTAGAGATCTGGTGCATTAACTGCTGTGCTTTGAATAACGTCATTTTGGCCAAGAGATCTTTGTACAGACGTAGCACTGTTGTCACAAGAGACTGCAGCTTTTCAGGAGAAAAATAAGATGGTTTTCAGTACAGTGACTTTGACTTGAGCTATTTTTACACAGATATACACATTTCTTGTTTGCAGGGGCATGCGCAAATATTTAAAGGGATAGTTCACTCAAAAATAAAAATGCTGTTATTAATTAGTTGGCCTCATGCTGTTCCAAACCTGTAAGACTTTTGTTCATCTTCAGAACACAAATTAAGATATTTTTGATTAAATCCGAGAGCTTTCTGACCCAAAGACTGTCACGGAAGAGAAGAAATTATTAAAAAATGTTTAATTAATTTAATTTAATTTAATTTTGTTTTGTTTTCTAACTACTATTCTGGGTGAGAAAAAAGTCAGAATTATTAATTATTACATTATTAAGTCAGTTTTTATATGCATTTGCATGGAAAAACTTTCTTATAATTGCAAGAAAAAAAATAGTTAAATCATGAAAAAAGTCTGAAAAATCTGAATTGCGAGATAACTTCAGAATTGCACGTTTTTATCTTGCAATTTTGACTATTTCTCGTAATAGTGATTTTATATCACATTATTCTTAGAAAAAAGTCTGAATTGTGAGTATATCTTGCAATTCTGACTTTATAACTCACAGTTGTGAGTTTATATCACAGAAAAAGGTCAGACTTTTTTTTAATCCCTCAATTCTGATTTTATATTTCGTAATTCAGATTTATAACACAATTCGTAAAAAAAGGAAAAAAGTCATAATTGTGAGAGAAAGCCACAATAACCTTTATTTATTTTTGCAATAACCTTGGTAGTTGCATTGCTGTCTGTGCAGGGTCAGAAAGCTCTGGGATTTTATCAAAAATATCTTAATATTTGTGTTCTGAAGATGAATGAAGGGCCTATAGGTAATTAATGACAGAATTTAAATTTGTGGGTGAACTATCCCTTTAAACAAAAATTCTTAAAAAAAATCTTCCCTGAATGCTATGTATGTGCACTAGTGTGTGGCATTTGAGTGTGATTTAAGTGAATGGTTTTATTTTTAATTCACAACAGTCCATTAAGAACATGGGAATTAAATGAATAATTTAAAAAATGTTACTGAAAATGATGATAATTCTTTCAAATACATGGCTCTAACAATGACAAAGTCATGGTTTTGATTTCCAAGGAATGCATGATGTATGCAACTGATGTATTTTGAATGCAGTGTGAGTCACTTTGGAAAAAAAGCATTTGCTAAATGCATGAATGTAATGTGCATGTAAACTAAAATACCTTGCAAACATTCAGAAAGAAATTAACCTGCAAATTCATATCTCTCTTAAGAGGAACCAGATTGTCCAGCTACGAAACAACAGGTGCAATTTTCAATGTAATGAATGCAGCTGTACAGTACTTCATATCAGTGCCTCAACCTACGCAATCATATACACAAATACAAAAACCTTTTTTTACTTTTCTGAGCTTTACGTCATCTGGCTGATAAATTGGTGTCGTCTGTAATGGAAGGCTAGGTCTGGTTTTGAAGCCATGACGTTATTCCTCTGGGGCAGAACGGCATCACTGTTTTTCTGGATTCCCGCCTGAGCGACAGAAGGCAGATAAGTGGCTGTTTGCTTATGCAAATGTTGATTTGCTGCCCAAGAAGATGTCAGTGGTTTTGACTATTCTCCATAATGTAAGCTTGATGTCATATGATAGTAGGTGTGGTCTATGTGGCTCACAGTAATTTTGGTGAGTAATGCTTGTCTATTATTTCTGCTTCATTGTTACATGATTAATAAGTATGATGAAGGGAAGTCACATGAAGGTGAATATATGTTACACTGTCTTAAGTTGCACGGGTATACATTATTTGTAGTAATAGCCAAAAGTACATTGTATGGGTCGAAATTATAGATTTTTCTGTTATACCCAAAATCAACAGGATATTAAGTAAAGATCATGTTCCATTAAGATATTTAGTAAATTTCCTACCATAAATATATCAACACTTCACTTCATTGCTAAGAACTTCATATGGACAACTTTAAAGGTGATTTTCTCAGTGTTTTTATTTTTTTACTCAGATTCCAGATTTTAAATAGTTGTATCTCGGCAAATATGGTCCTATCCTAATAAACCATACATCAGTTGAAAGCGTATTTATTCAGCTTTCAGTTTAAATCTATTTGTATAAATCTCAATTACTGAGCAAACTAACCTTATAACGCATGTAACATTATGGATATAAAGACAAAAGTTTCAGGCCCGTAGCTAAATATTAAAGAATATTAAGGATACTATTGCCAAAATGCAACCTGGGCTGTTTTTTTTTTTTTTACTGTAAACGAGCCAAACTTATATCTAAAAGCATAATTACGACAAACGAGCCATTTTTGAGATTGACTGTGATTTCGTTTTGTGGTCAATGGCCGGTGAATGGGAGTACTAGGGGCATTACTTTGAGCGCATCAAAATCGATATTTTTACAACACTAAGAAGGCTCGACACACCATGAAACTTTGCTCGATGTATCGCCTGGGTCTCTACACATGAACTCGAGCATTGAGAACATTGTTTGTGTACACAGAGTTTACTAAAAAGAAAGTTTTTGAGCAACTTACTTACACTGTTTGAGTTTCCGCTCGCGGTCGTCTTGCCAGTCAAGACGTGTCGATCTCCGAAAGCGAGGAAAGTAAAGATGGATAGCTCCTAAAGCATTTTTCCATATAAATGCACGGCTAATTCGTTCTTTTGTCACAAGTGAAAAACAATATTAACCTTCTAGTTGTAAAAACAATGTTCTCAATGCTCGAGTTCATGTGTAGAGACCCAGGCGATATTTCGAGCAAAGTTTCATGGTGTGTCGAGCCTTCTTAGTGTTGTAAAAATATTGATTTTGATGCGCTCAAATTTATGCCCCTAGTACTCCCATTCACTGGCCATTGACCACAAAACGAAATCACGGTCAATCTCAAAAACGGCTCGTTTGTTGTAATTATGCTTTTAGATATAAGTTTGTCTCGTTTACAGTAAAAAAATAAACAACCCAGGTTGCAGTTTGGCAATAGTTATCCTTTAATGCTGAATGATGCAGAAAACATGCTTATGATATTGAAGTATGTGCTACGTGCTGAATGTTAGGTTATAGATAGCACTGTTTAGCTCTCTGCCAATGTGTCATTGTTTAAATTTTTTTTCTACCACCAGATGTTTAGATGTTAAATGCCACCCAAACACTAATGGCAAAGCATTGACTGAACATCTGGGGTGATTTCGACATTGTTTCATACTTACGCCATCACTTTTTTCCCCAGACTTGATTGCGAACTTCTTGTGCATGTTTGACAGTGTGTGTGAATGAATTCAAACATTCACCTAGAAAAATAAAACAAAAGTAGTGGATCTCCTAGAAAAACTAAACCCTGGGATTGCAGTATGGATTGTTTAACTTGGTTTGTTCCTCAAGTGATCTTACAATAAATAATGCATAGCCTGTTTGGCCCTGTGCTGCCGTAAATCACTGAACCCTGTAGGATATTACATGCTGTTCTTGTTGAGGTTTGGTTTGTTTGTTTTTTTATACGGAGGTTGTAGGAAACTGATTTCTCCGTTTTGACAGTGATGTACCTTGAGACAGACATCTTAACTAAGTTGTCAAAGTGACATGAAATTTTAATGCTGTGAAGGAAGTCACATCTGTCTGAGGCATCAGCAGGCACTGAATGTAGAACATATTGTGCCACCCACAAATGTTGCCACCATTTATCATACACTTTGACTTTGGGGAAAAGTTATTAAAATTAACGTACTCATAGGACTACGTAAAGACGCAAAGCGTGGTCACCGAGTGCTGAGGTGCATAGTGTGTAAATCACTAACGCTCTGCTAATTCCACAGCTGAAGAGCTCCAAATCTCCAATGGTGTTAATCAGCACAAAAGCTGTGTGGCGGGATCTACATGGAATGGGTTTCCATGGATGAGCAACTGCATGCAACCTCACATCACCAAATATCAGATGGAGTGATGTAGCTGTGGTCGACTAAAAGCCTCAAAGGCATTAGGGCTAAAGTGGAGAAAACAAAGACGTGGGTCTTTAGGAAGTTTATTCGTCCACAGGCATCTTCCCATTCTTTTCTCCTCTTCTTATCACTAGGAAAAGCAGTGAAGACTTGCATCGCTTCTCTTGTTGCCCTTTGATGGAAAATTACAATCTATAGTCACACAGCGTGGCATCATATCAATACAATGGACTCTGGAGCAGTGGAAACCTGCTCTGTGTCGTAAAGAAAAGACACTTTTCTATTTGATATTCTGACGGACGCGTATGGGTTTGATGGATGCCAGGAGAATGTTACCTGTTTGACTGCATTGTGCCAACTGTAAAGTTTGGTGAGTAAGGGATAATGGTATAGGGCTGTTTTTCAAGGGTTTGGCTAGAAATCTTAATGCTACAGCACATCTAGAGATTTTGGACAATGCTGTGCTTCAAACTTTGTAGGAATAGTTTGGGAAAGGCCCTATTCCAGCATGACTATGACCCAATGCACAAATCAAGGTCCATGAAGACATGATTGGATGAGTTTGGTTTGGAAGAACTTGACTGGCCCGCACAAAGCCCTGAACTCAATCCCATCCAACACCTTTTGGATGAACTGGAACAGAGATTGAAAGCCAGGCCTGCTTGTTTAACATCAGTGCCAGACCTCACCGATGCTCTACTGGATTCCCAGGGAAACACTCTAAAATCTTAAGTAGAATCATTTCAGAAGAGTGGAAGCTGTTTTAGCTGCAAAAGGGGGACCAACTTCATATTAACATCTATGTATTTAGAAGGCAATGTCATGTAATGTCCTTGCTAATGGTAATACTTTTGTCCTGCTGGCAGTAAGTGACATGTTTTGCGCTATATCGAACTCCTCATAGAAATTGACATCAACATTATATTTGGTCAGTCTAATATTAAAACTTTTGCAATGTTAAATTGCGAAAATCTTGAGTTTTCATTAAAGGGTGTGTCCGTGGAGGCCTGACAAAGTTTGATGTTTCGCCATGGAAAAGGAAGCTGTTGTAACTCAGGAATACAATGTCCAATTCTGGCTATAAAGGCCAATATTTAGTTCTAATAATAGCGCCACCAACTGGCATCAGGAAATGACATGTTTTAGTCTAACTTAAACATGCAATGTCTGATCTGCCCCAAACTTCACATGTTTGGTAAGAGTCCTGACTTAAATACATCCAAAGGCCAATATTCAGTTAGTCAGTGTTTAATCTGCACCAAACTTCAGATGTTTGATGAAAGTCCTGGTATGAAGACATCTTCATGCCAATGTTCAGGTATAATCATAGCGCCACCAACTGGCAGCAGGAAGTTTGGCATATATAAATGACTTTGATATATTCCTCTTATATTTACCACTTTAAATGTATATTGCCTACCGCTCACTGTTTTTCTAAAAACATTACACAAATTTACATTACATTAATTGCATTGAACATTAAACTAATTTATTAAACATTCAATAAACATTTAATTTTATTATAACTGATCTGTTAATAACACTCCTTGACTGTTGTATTGCACAGCAGCATATAGTTTATTGCTTTTACTCCCTTTTACAGAAGTTTTTCAGGTCATCTTTGAGCTTTTCTCTGTCGTGTCAAGACTGTCCTTGAGGGATGCAGTGCAACTCTGAACTTCATTTTCTGAAAGTTAAAGTCACTCAGATGGAAAAAAATAAATGCACAGGTTTTCTCTAGGTATTGTTCTATATTCAGATACTTCAGTTTTGCCTTCGTATGGATTTATTGTTGTGATGTTTTGCTTTATGCTTATGATTTTATGAAAAAATGTAAAATTTTTCTAATAATATCTGATTAATTTTATTATTAATAGTCAGGTCAATGTCAAAAGAGCCCTTTGGCTAACTTAGTTGGGGTTTAAAAGACATTTAAAGGGTTAGTTCACCCAAAAATTAGATTCTGTCATTTATTACTCACCCTTATGTCGTTCCAAACCCATAAGACCTTCGTTCATCTTCGGAACACAAACTAAGATGTTTTTGATTAAATCTGAGAGCTTTCTGAACCTGCATAGACAGCAACACAACAAAAATAATGGCTTTATTTAACAATAAAGATGAACAATGGTCTTACGTGTTTGGAATGACATGAGGTTGAGTAATTAATCACAGAATTTTTGGGTGAACTATCCCGTTTATATTTAGTAATATCATCGATTTGGCCATCTGAGGGAGGAGAACAAAACTTGAACTGAATTGAGCTGAATAATGACACTGTTGTCTTCTGTAGAGCTGCTTTATAGCTGAAGCAAATTCGTTTAGAACTGACAAATGTTTCAACCTTGATGCAATTTTTGAACTGAAATAAATCAACATTGAACTGACTTGAGCTGAATAATGGCACCGTTGTTTTAGAGCTGCTTTGCTGCAGTCTTATATTTAATGAAGTTTGCATCACTGAAATTTACTTCCCTGTTTGATACCGTTGCTTTGAAACGCTCTCTATTGTATAAAGCGCTATGCAAATGAAGAGTTCTTGACAAATTCCTTGGGAACCAAACCCATGACCTTGGTATTGTTGCAAATGCTAGGCAGTGTGATGTTTATATGCAATTGGTCTATTATATGCATGGAATAAATCAAATCTGTAGATACCATTTTTTCCAGTCTATTCACAGAATGGGGGTTTTGTTGGAAATTTTCTGAAGCTTTATTTAGCTGTCTATATCAGAGTGGGGGTATTCCTGTGGGGTTCATTACGGTGCAGTGATTTTCTAGCAGTTGCAGGGCCTCTCTGGAGAGTTGCGTTGGCAGGCTTCGAGTAAAAAAAAAAGTGCCTTTTTGCTCACATTTCCCCCACTCTTTTAATGAGACTAAGATCTCTGTCGTAAATCTGTCCTTTATAAGTGGCCCTTCATTTTCAGAATGTATCTGTTCGTTACTTTTTTATCAGTTTTAATTATGATGATTCAGTCAATGCTGGCGTGAGGAGCCATACTCAGCAAATGATCCAGTGAGATTAAAAATATACCAGACCCCGCTGGGAGGAAAGTTTGTGCTAACTGTACCACCTGCAGTCAGAGATGGTGGCGCTGTGGATTTCTGTTAGATCATTAAGGCTTTCAGTCACTGTTCTGGCATAGTGGTTTTTCTTTCCTCACCGCTGATGGAAAATGGCAACCTGTTGGTGAGCAGAAAGCATTGTCAGACAGTCATTGTGTATCATTTGTCCACATGAACACTCTTCTTCAAAGCCTTACAGTTGCTTCCAGGAACAGAGCAGAATACAATTCAAGAATTCCGAGATTTCTTAGCAAGAAGCTGTAGAATGACATTTTCCAGTCAATTATATTGTGTATATTTACATTTTCACTTATTGAATTTTAAAGGGAACCCTTAAATGATGTCTTACTGAAATATGTAGTAGAAAACACATGAAATATTGACTTTTTTTACAAAATCCACATCGTTGTATACATATTTTGGACTATGGTGGCGCCATTATGACATGAAATGGTTCCGTTCGGTGAGCTACTGGCGCTTTCTGTTGCTATATTTACCACAACAAAATTCAGAATACACAACTCTAAAAAATAAAATACTGATAACATGACCACAGCTACTGAAAAAGCTTACAGGTGGCAATGGATATAATTGTAGGCTTAAACCAAATGTCATACCATGGTACAAATTCTCATTTTATATTTGTTAAACTAATATTGTTCATCACATTTTAGTCTATTCAACTTTATTCTTACTTAAGACAACTTCACATTTTAAGTTCACTAAATTGCTCATTGCACTTGTTTATATAAAGTCCTATCAGATTTATTCTTAGTTAAGACAACTTGACAATTTAAGTTCACTAAGCTTAAATTATGTTCATAGCACTTGTATTATAAAGTCCCGTCAACTTCATTCTTAGTTAAGACAACTTCACAATTTAAGTTCACAAAACTTAACATTTTAAGGCAGCACGCACACTTACTTTTTTAAGTTGAAACAACAATTTTTTTTTTTTTTTTTTTTTTTTACAGTGCATTGATTTTCCCCACAAGGAGTCTGAACACTGATATCGAGTGAAATCTGCGCTGAGAAACTTCTTTAGTTGCTGCGACATAATGACAAGCGTCGTCATGTTTACATCCTGCCAGGATGGCATCTAGCGTTTCTTGTCTCTGCCATTTGTAAATTCTTTTAGTAGTTGTGATCTACTCAAAGCATCAAAGGCATCAGGGCTCAAGTGGAGTGAACAAAGACACAGGTCTTTAGGACGTCTCATTTGTCCACAGGCATTTTCCCATTCTTTGGTTCTCATCTTATTGCTACAAAAGCAGTGAAGACTTACATCACTTTTCTTATTGCCCTTTAACTGAAAATTACAATTAAAACCTGCACAGTGTGGCATTGTATCAGATTTTTATTTTCCATTTTCAGTTGCATTGCGGTAAAAATAGCAACATCTACAGGCAGTAGCTCACTGAATGCAACCATTTTGTCATTGAAATAATGGCACCCACCATAGTCCAAAATACATATAAAACGATGTGGATTTTTTAAAGAAGTATATCTTTCATGGGTTTTCTACTACATATTTCAGGAAGAGACATCATTTATGTTGTATTAAATGTTTGGGCAATAGTGATACTTGTCTTGGCAAGCACCGCTAATAATTATAACATTTGTTGAGCTTACTTCTGCACCACTGTAAGTAATTTCCACTGCAAAGCAAGAGAATTAAAACGTCTTAATTTTATATGCAGGAGATTAAAATATCCAAGATGATCCTGAACACCTGCAGAACAGCAGTAAACACACTGACAGATTTAAGTTATTTGTATGAGGGATTTTGCTACGGGGTGCAAGGTTGTCAGGATTCAACCTTGTGAACTTTATCATTTTAATGGCCGGGATGAATAAGCAAATCTGCAGAATGTAAATCAGCGTCACTGGGATGTTGCTGGAAACTTGAGAAAGTCTGCCAGCAGAGAACTTCTGCAAAGCTGCTGCAATGTACTGTTTCTCAATCCCTCACTGGTCTTTACTCTGTATTTTAGCATTTCAAAGAGATAACAGTAGCATGTGCGAGTTTGAAATCCGAGCAGATAGATGCCTTTTGACATGTTGTGTCACTTGTCTGAAAGAATGAAGTGGATCTACTCTTGGTGTTGTACGGTTCTGACTTTCGAGTTTTCATATTCAGGTTTTGTAAACATAGCGTGCTTTGTAACATGAACAGCTTTCAGGCAGAGTTTTAACACTCCTGCGAAGATCATATCAATGTCAGTCGGTTTGACTTTGAGGTTTTGTTGTTACTCACTGGAAATCAAACTGTTGACATGTTTCAAAGTTACTTTTGGCATATAGTGAATACAAATCTAAGAGGCCTGAAGCACACTTAGCTGGTCATTCCTGTTTTGCCATACTGTCTGAATTCTGTAGATGAAAAATAGACCTTAATCTTTTTATCTGTTATACTTGTATACAATAGAATGAATACCAAACATAATGGAAATAACGAGCTATAGCAAGTGCCAGAATTGACTGTTAGCTTACATGTGGACTTTAGTTATTTTTATATTTTTAACCATCATATGTTGATATTACCATACAGATTGCTGTCATTTTATTTTTTACAGGATTGTATGTTTTAGAATAAACCTTTTTTTTTTTTTACATTTTATTTACAGTTGCAATCTAAATTATTCAACCCCCAAATACTTTACAAATGCAAGCTTTTCTGAAGATCCAGGACTTTATAAAAATTGCATCTATAACAGATTACTGGCATGTTAAAAGTGATAATGTCAATATATATATATATATATATATATATATATATATATATATATATATATATATATAT
>NC_133380.1:9842460-9939466 GCF_049309525.1 Garra rufa | reverse complement strand
CTTATTTGTATGGTGGGGAACAAAATTGTCTTAAAACACACAACTTTAGAAACTCTACTGGAAAACATAATTAGCTTGGGCTGTTAAACATACACACAAAAGTTATAGAGAAGCTATAGGGAAGAAATAATTTTATTGTTTGAGAAGGTCTAAGGCTATATGAAGATTTCCAAGACATTAAAAGTTCCTAGAGATACAGCTGGCAGCCTTATTCCTTAGTTTAAAGTTTGCTCTTCCAGAAAACCTTTGAACAATGATGTTGAACAGGATGTTGAACAAAAAAGCACAATATCATAAAATGCTTGATCAGACCAACTGAGGAAAAACCTGCAATGTACACCCAAAGACTTTTAAGATGACCCAATAAAAAGGTGGAAAAACATTTCGATGCAGAGTATAAGATGAACACAAGAAAAATATGGACTTCATGTTGGGGCATCTTGCTGAACACCACTCTTGACCAAGAAGAACAAAAAGACTCACTTGAACATGCTAAAATTAATTAAAAAGTATAGACCTGTGGAGTTCTGGAAGAATGTTTTATGGAGTGATGTGACCATACTGGAACTTTTTGGACCCATGGATCAGCGGTATGAAGAACACTCATCTCTATCGTCAAACTTGTATGTGGGTCAGTCCTGTTATGGGGTTGTTACTGTAGCAGGAAGTGGAAATCATGACTGTTTGAAGGACATCATTAATATTTTGAAGTATCAGGCCATTTTGACAAGAATTGTGATGCCTTTGGTGCAAAGACTGAAGCTAATGATCAATGGACTTTCCTGCAGGACAATCATCCCAAAGTATACATCCAAATCTACTTAAGCTTGGTTCAGAGATCAGTCGTAAAATGTTCTTGAGTGACCTGTTCAGTCTCCAGATTTAATTCTCATTGAAGATATTTGGTTGAATTTGAAGAAAGCAGTAGCAATGTGAAAACCAGAGATTATCAGTTATTTTTCAGGCAAGGAATGGGCCAAGATTGCAATAGAGAGGTGACAGAAGCTTTGAAGCACTTCCAAGCAGCATTTATTTGTGGTTTTAAACATAAAAGATTCTGGACCAAATTTGACTTTTGGGGGTTGAATAATTTTGAACGTAAATGATTAGAGCCAATTAATTTTTTTTTTTCATTCATGAACGTTCTCAGAATTACTCAAATGTGTATTAATAAACTTTCTCTGATAGTTTACTGATGCCTGTGTTGAATTGTTTTCACAAATATTTGTTCTTTGCAGCAAAATGTCTTGCAGGTCAAGGGGGTTGAATAATTTCGATTGCAACTGTATTAATGCAAGTTTTTTAATATTTTGCTTCCCATTGACATTTTTCCCTAAATTAAATCAATTGTTAAAGGGATAGCTCACCCAAAAATTTGTATTAATTACCCTCATGTCGTTCCAAACCCATAAGACCTTTGTTTATCTTCGGAACATAAATCAAGATTTTTGTGATGAAATCCTAGAGCTTTCTGACCCTGCATAGACAGCAACACAACTGACATGTTTTCTGCCTCAGAAAGATGTTCATGTGACATCAATGGTTCAACCATAATGTTATTAAGCTACGAGAATACTTTTTGTGCACAAAGAAAACAAAAATAACGATTATTCAAAATTTTCTTCTCTTCCGTGTCAGTCTTAACCCCTCTGTCTCTCCCTATTAACTGCATTAGTTTGCATATCAATGGTTCCATTATTAGCTCTAAAATTATTTTTTGGAATTAGCAACAGAGGCATTGGATGAGATGTGTATAAATTAATCCAACACAAGCATTTTAAGGACGAAAACATAAAACATCTGAACTATGTCTTAAGGGGTTTTAACTATGGTATATACAGAATAATTGAATCTGTGCTGTTGAATTATTGAAAAATAACGTACACCTGATGTGTAACGGCCACTCCTCTTCACATCATAGCTCTATTACCACCTCAGGTCTGCATTATATTTCAGTAATTCAATGGCTCGTTGTCAATTATTTCTACATAGAGTCTGACCCTGGTCACATCCATCAGTGAACTGTTGACCTGTACCTCTAAGCATCTTTCTGTGGAAAATATCTCTAATTATAGCCTGTCAGAAAAGAGGCAGAGAATGAGACCTTTAAAAGGAGACTGACATAAAGGCTCTTATTTTCTTCCTGATGAGGCCTAATCAGAGGTATAATCTGAGAAAATGGCTTTGGATGATGATAATGGTCAATCTGTGCTGTTTGTTGCAGGATGTAATCATTTTATCCATTTTCCTAACACCTGTAAAGGTGAAGTGTGTCATTTTTTCCGATGTTTAAATGCTTTCTCCTGTCCCAGCTTATTATGCAGAGAGACCTATTAGTAGGTTGACTTCCTGGATAGTGTAAACACTTCAGCCAGCTTGGCTCAACCAGTGATGTGAGCTTGGACTCTCTGTTTATCCAACTGACTGAATGCATTATTTTTTCAGTTCTGTTTTATGAGGCTAGCTGTGCAAAAATGACACACTTTACCTTTAAGAAGCAATAAAGATGTTGTTTTGATTCAGTTATCTTCAGGTTAACCGTTTTGTCTTCATACCCAGTGTCCATGTACAAACTACACAAAAGACTGTAATGTGAAAGTGAGGGAAATGTGTAAAGACAATGCATCTCTTGGAATTAAATTATAGTTCCAGATCAGATCTCTCGGAGACAAAGAAAATGAAGATTTGCCCACTCTGAGGTAAGAGTTTAGCACAATAGCTGACCCAGAAGTGATATATAGAGTCAGTTTAGATGATAGAGGGAGAATATTTTCTGAGATAGGATTTCTAAAATGGGAGGATTGCAGGACTGAGGAGGCATTTGGACTGATTTTAAGTGCTTTAGAAAGCTCACAGTCACCTCAGCTCTCATTTGTTCTGTTTTGTAGTGCAGTGTTCAAAGATAGTAGTTTAAAAGGTTCACTCTAGAGACATAAACACAATTAGGAAGGTGTTAAGTCCCTTTCACATGACTTGCGTCAGAGCTTCAGCACACATGAGCGCTGCAGATAGTGCCACTGAAGGGCAATTTATCATGTATTGAGACTGATGTTCTGTAATACATTATTATTTTTTCTTTAAATTTTATGAAATGCTTTAAACATTGTGTCTTACACAATTTTTAACATGCATGCATTAGCTTGATCCTAAGCGCTAAAAAATGGTTTTGTTGGTGTAACCTAATGTATTTAAGTTGATTTGTGATATGTGAGTTGAACATCCAATATTCCTGTTTTCAGTAGGTTTTGAGGATTAGTTCACTTCCATAATCCGAAATGTTGTTGTCTTTCTTTTTTCAGGTCCAAATTGCAGCTTCAGTTCAGCTTCAAAGGGCTCTATATGATCCCAGCCAAGGAATAAGGGTCTTATAATTGGTCATTTTCCAAAAAAAAAAAAAAAAAAAATTTAAATGTATATAATTTTTAACCATAAATGCTTGTATTGCACTAGCTTGACATTACGAAAGATCACATGTGACATAGGCTGAAGCAAGTGAACGTGCAAAGAAAGTCAAACGCCCTTTACAAAAAAATGTAAACCAACGATGTTGGACGATTTTGTTCAGTTTTTATTTATTTGTTTATTTATTTTTTTTAGAAAATGACCAATCATTTTGCTAAAGCTTCAGTTTGGACCTTCAACCCACTGGCTCCCACTGAAGTCCACTAAATTGAGAAAAATCCTGGAATGTTTTCCTCAAAAACCTCAATTTCATTTTTTAACTGAAAAAAGACAGACCTGGACATCTTGGATTACGTGGGGGTGGGTAAATTTTCAGTAAATTTTTATTCTGGAAAATAAAAATGTTACTGTCAAAAACTGTATTGCTCCTTAAAGGTCTTAAAAATAGGGCACAGTGTATTGTGTTAATATGAAGTATTTTTCTGTATTGATTTGTCACAGGGTGTTTTACCCATATTTTGATTTACACATTGTATTGCTGTGTTTACTGTAGGGTTAAAGTCTTAACGCATTAAACTTAACATATAATGTCCTGGCAGAAATTTACCAGTGACTTTTCTGTGATTTGAAATTCTTTTTTGACTTGAATAAAATCATTTAATTTTTAAATATTTTTTTCAATGTGAAAATTGAAAATCATGATGCAAATCATGTGAAAGGGCTTTTAGCCTTATTTACAAAAACTCTGTATGCCACGATAAACCAGTTATTTCTTTCTGTGCAGCCTGGCTTTGGGTGTAAAGATTGGGACGCTTCATTTATATTTTATATATTGGCCTAACAGATATTTTTTAATATAAGCTTTATCTAAATGCTTTTCACCAGTTAAATTCACTCTCTCGCAGTCATTATTATCAAGTTATTTGGTAGAGTGCTTATATGTCACGTTAAACAGTAAACTGTAATGAATGAACTTGCTACTTTTCTAAAAGTGTTTTTCCCTCATGTTCTTGATTCATAGTAGAATGCTTCCATGCAGCAATCTCCAGGGAATGCTATCACATTGCACACGTTGTGCATGTCAGTACAGAGAAATCGCCACGTAAGTGAAATATAGCTTATGAGCTGCGCACATGGGATGGCAGAGCAGCTCCCTGAGGTAGCATTTTCCACTTGCGTTTTTGTCATGATTTTCCTTAAGGATTCAAACAATCTCTGTTTCAGCCACTGCAGCTGCTCTTCCAAATGGCGCGGGCTCATTATTGGCAATTATTTGAAGCACCTTAACTGTAGACTATAGTGAGCCTATAGTCAACATGCACTTTTAAAAATAAAGGTTTTTTTTTGGCACATAAGGTTCTATGAAGAACCTTTAACTTGCAAGGTTCTTAATTGTGTGGAAACATTTCTTTAGAATATTAAATTGTTCTTCACTAAGAAAAAATGGTTCTGAAAGGTTGTTTTAGGAACCCATAATGCTTTTTTTTATTGCATCACTGCAAAACCCCATTTTTTAATCTTTATTTTCAGTTATATACAGTACAGACAAAAAATTTGGACACACCTTCTCATTCAAATGAATGAGAAAGTGTGTCCAAACTTTTGGTCTGTACTGTATATTTTTCTGTTTATTAAAGTTTTTACTCTACATTTGTGCAGTTTTCAGTGGGTTAGTGATGTTTTTTAAATATATATAAATTAATAAATAAATATTTTTTAAATGGGTTTTCATACAAAAACTGCTTTTTATGTAAAATTAACTTTATAAAAGACCCACATTTCTAACTTTAATTCATGGGGATAACATGGATAATTTCACATGGTTTAGTGTAAGATTTTTGCCCATCTTTTGGAAAATCCAGTTTTAAAAGTAAAAAAAATAATCTATCTTGTTCTATTGATTGTTTATTCTGTCATACATTCATCATTTGTTCTATAGTTCATTCGTTCTATCATTCGCTCTGTCTGTCCTGTCTATCTCTTAGAATGGGTTTTTAGCTTGTGATTCGATTCGAATTGATTCAATATTGATTATTTTGGATATATATCAGGTACAAGACATGCCAAATTTTCTTAAGGAAAAAAAAATCACAACTAATGCTGTAAAATATACATGAGAGTTAGTTGCTAATTATTTTTAAATTTATGTTCTGGAAGCGAAGTTCTCTTTCGAGACACTCAAGACATTCAGTGGTTTCCTTCTGAAGGAAACCTCTCCAGTATTTCTTTTCAGCGTCACAAATTACTTTAGTTTGTGAAAAGGAAAAATCATCCATATAGAAAGTTGTTTCAGAGGTGGACTAAGTTATTATGTTTTGATTTAAGATGACAAGCAATTCTTTTCTTGTTACCACACACTGATGAATTATTCATAGACAATAAGAAAATGAATAGTGTCAGTTTGGATTTATTCTTGACTTTATGTAGTAATTCAATGGAGGCATGACAGATTAGTAAATCCTTGATGTACACTCAGCTGAGAGATCTGGTGTGGAAAGAAGGAGATCCAACCAGATCAACATCAACTTGCAAACCACAGGGTTCTTCTATAAATCCCATGTTTCTTACTTAATTCTTCTAGTAAGATCCTCTGACATGTTGGATTGCTATATATGATGCTCCCCTAAATACAAAAATCATTACTGGATGCCTTATAAATTGTGAGAGTCAGGGGATATCTTATGTGGATTTGTAGAGCAGTGGGTCACATCTCAGAAGGTCCAGGTCTTCAGAATTTATGAATGCTCAGCACAGCATAAATACTCATTCTGAGCCATAATGCATCATTTGAGTTGACTGTACTGCTATACTTCATTTACAAAGCATACGCATTCCCTGATTTGAGCATTTTTTTTTTAAAAATGGTGAATGCACTAATCTTTAGTCGATTCTATAGATGATTACAACCATCTCAGTATATTTTGAAGATGTAAAGCATTACTTTTTTTGTTCTCCCTTCCATTTTACCAGTCATGATATCCATGCTGTGCATATTTGCCTGTGATAATCTGTAACCATAGTAACACAGGCTTGTGTAATGTGGTGATGTTAACAGTGCATGAGCACTGTGATACCACAGATGAGCACTACCCTATATTCAAAAACAGTCTTAACATGAGAGAGAAACAGGGAGTTTTTCCTTTTGAGTTTTAGAGGTCGAATTTTGACTGTCAGTCTTAATCTGTAAAATACCAGTAAGAAGGAGGACCACCTGGTTAGCTCACTCATATAAGGATCTAAAACATTTCTGTCTTGCGCTAAAAAAAAAAAAAAAAAAAAAAAAACTGGTGTAGAAACAATTTTGACTTTGTAATTATTTATGAAATTTACTAGCAATTTCTAAGAAATGGCAAGTAACACATGACAACACCGATATCACATACCGTATGGTATGTTTACGTTAGTTTCAAAGTGAAATGTTCAGTGAGTGGCGCTAAAACGCACATTCAATACGTGACTGTGGCTACATTTCTATTACGTGAGTACAGGCAAATATTGCAGCTTTTTTTATTACCTTGCCTCAGGTTTGTTGTGGTTCAGAATTCAAATGTCCGGGTAGTGAGGCTAAAAGGTTAATTCTTTATCGTGTTGGAAATACCCCTTACCTGAAAGTGTTAACGAAAGCAAAAATGATTTAAAAACAAATTCGCTAATGCAACCGTGCTATTTTAACTCCCTTATAAGCAGGTTTGGGCTGTTTTGTCAAACTGTAGTTACACAGGATTCATACATGAGTGCTTTACCTCACAAGAGCTACTGAGCAAACCTACTGCATTAGAAAACCCATACATAAGTGATGCTAACGTTCAAAAGTATCAGTTGTCAAATATCGCAGCATTTTAAATGCTGTCGTACCATAATATTGTGCTATGAATTGTGTAAAAATTAGGCTTTCTTAAAGGATTAGTTCACTTCCAGAATAAAAATTTCCTGATCATTTACTCACCTGTCATCTAAGATGTTCATGTCTGTTTTTCTGCAGTCAAAAATAAATTAAGGATTTAAAGAAAACATTACAGGATTATTCTCTATATTATGAATATTAATGATGGTCAATGGGTTGAAGGTCCAAATTGCAGTTTCAATGCAGCTTCAAAGGGCTCTACACAATCCCATCTGAGGAATAAGTGTCTTATCTAGCAAAACAATGTAATTGTCAGGGGTCATCGGATGCAAAACTTTTACATGTTGTTTGAACATTAATGTGTGTTGGCAGTTTGTGTACACAACCACCCTACAATGATAAAAATCCACCCAGTGGTATTTTATAATCTTTAAAAGTAATATCCACTTTTTTTTTAAATCAGGTCATTCTCAGCTTCTTGTCGTTGTGACAAAACACAGTTGAATGACATGAGCGTTTTACCTTAGACCCGCCCTTACTGAGCTGAAACGAGTCCGAATACGATCGCCATTGTGTCGACTCAGGTGCAGAGGAAGACTCTAATTGAGTGACTGAGGTGTTCTGTTTGTTGGATGTAATAATGAACATAGCAGTAGTCATTTACTCCCAACATCTGAGCCACTTAAGAGGCAGACAACGTTACTTTTGTTTTTAAAAGGAAAGCGTCTATCCCGATCTACATGCGCATCTATGTTTGTGTGAATCATTCGTGATGCAGCTTCACCCACAGCAGAGGTGAGTATAAAGAGTTTTTTATGCATCTTTGCAAAAGGCCTTTCTTAATAATGTGCTTGTTGGCAAGTTGCGGTTAAAGTAAACATTACAGCTCGTAATCACTCAGCAGAGAGGGGCGGGGCAGGGCGGGCAGAGCTCATTTGCATTTAAAGGTTCCATGCGATAAAATGAGCTGATATTTTGCAGAGCTGATTTTGACAAGGTAAAAGGGTGTTTTTTTACACTACTGAGAATTTTTAACCAAAGTATAACCAAAGACTTTTCATTATGACCCTAAAGAATCATATGAACTTGTGGAAAATGGGCATCCGATGACCCCTTTAAAAAAATTATATAATTTTTTTAACCACATCTTGCACTAGCTCGACTTCACACATTTCGTAGTCACGTTGGAAAGTTCACGTGTGACATAGGTAAAAGTACCAACCCGGTGTTTATGAACGTGCAAAGAAAGTCAAATGCCCTTTACAAAAAAGAGTAAAACAACAACAACAACGTCTGACAATTTTGAGGTTGGAGGAGAAAATGAGATGGAGTTTTTCCACCCTGCCCTACCTTATTTAAAGGGTTACTCCACCCTAAAATTAAATTTTCGTCATTAATCATTTACCTCCATGTCGTTCCAAACCCGTGAAAGCTTAGTTCGTCTTTGTCAGAGCACAAATTAAGATATTTTTTATGCATTCTGACAGCTCTCTGGCCCTCCCATAAACAGCAATGTAATTATCATGATCAATGTCCAGAACCGTAGCAACGAGATGGTAAAATAATCCATGTGACATCAGGGGTTCAACCGTAATTTTACAAGGCTACGAGAATACTTTTTGTACGCAAAGAAAACAAAAATAACGACTTTATTCAACAATTTGTCTCCTCCGCGTCACCCTAGCCCAATTTCCACTGAACGCAAATGGCGTATGCTCTTCTGTGTCAGCTGCTTCACGCGGATACGCTGTTTACATCATTTACACTTTGATTTATTTATTGATTTATTATTATTATTTTTTCTTAAGTAAGAATACACTTTGATTTAAATGCAAACAGCATATCCGCATGATGCAGCTGTCCATGGGATGGTCAGGGAGCTGTCAGAATGCATCAAAAATATCTTAATTTGTCTTCCAAAGACAAACAATGCTTTTACAGGTTTGGAACAACATGGGAGTAAGTAATTAATGATGAAATTTTAATTTTCATAATCTTTTTAATAAAATAATCTTTTAGATTAATAAAGTAATCTTTTTACACAAACGAAGAACTAACCACATGTGACCTTTCCATCGAGCTAGTGCAAGACGAGCATTTGTGGTAGAAAATGGCCAATTGTTTCACTAGATAAGACTGGGATCATGTAGAGCCCTTTAAAGCTGCATCGAAAGCTGGACCTTCAACCCATTGGCCACCATTGGAGACAATATGGAGACAAATCCTGGAATGTTTTCCTCCAAAAACTTAATTTCTTTGCAACTGAAGAAAAAAAATCTTGTATGACACGGGGTGAGTAAATTATCAGGAAATTTCCATTTTGGAAGTGAAAAGTTGTTAGAGTTTTGCTGCCTCTAGTGTTCATTTCAACTAGAAACTGTGGCATTTTGTATGTATAGATACAGTATGCTTTTCAAGTTGTGCAGAAATGTAGGTAGAAACTTGTATTTCCAATGAGCCTGGGTTGCATAAACTTGTTGGTGGGTGCTTACTTTGAGTTTACAGTACTGTAACACTAAAATGTGTCAAATGAATATGAGGTTGTGCAGAATAGTGTGGTCTCTGGTGGATTTTGGTGTGAGCTTTGACAGTTTTATAGGCTGGTGGCAGAGGACGTTCCCCTGCAGAATGTCAATTTATGCAAGCTGTTATTTGTCAACACTGCTTGGTTTCAGAAGTGTTGCTGCCGTCACAGAGAAAGCTCTCACAATGCAATACGGTTTTGAAAGACAAGAGCTCCTCCATCATGTCCATGCCACTTCTGGATAATATAAACATACAGATTTATCTAAATACAGTAGATCCACTTCTGTCCATGCATGACAGTAGAGCAGCTTGGAGTGCATGTTTGATCAGCCAAATGAGACTAGATTTTTTTGTATAGCATGGATAAAAAAATCAGTCATACGTAGATTCAGTCTAGATGCTTCATATGTGTTATCATATTTTTTTTTTTGTCTATGTGAGATGAATTTTGGTGAACATGAGAAGCCACTCAAGCAGGCACTATACACTTATGCTTCAACTAATTCTTTTAGACATTGAGACCCTCAGGGGCAAACTATTATCGCAAGTAAGAACGTAGTTTGCAACAACAAATTCTCCATGGTGGCTGAGTTCGACCCCTTCTGCTCAGCTGTTTCACTGAGGATGAAGAGGCATGAAATGTTCTCTGTAAGATCGTGAACCAATGTATATCCTTCTGAACACTTCAAACTCAATTCAACCTTACAGTGAAATGAGTAGGAGTATGGTTTCATTTAATCTTAAATCGTAAAGTGACTAGATAATATACTTTTGTGTATCCACCTTATTTTTTAACGTGGAAGTAAACCTATGGGTAAGAATTCCGGTTCATTAGCTGCTGTAGGCAAATAGCAAGAAGAATAACAACAGTAAACTGTATAACTGTTTACACTACAAACTAGTGTGCTCATAATTAAGATAATACATTCAAATAATGCAATTTGCATCAAGCAACAAAATAAGTTGTTTTGTACAGCTAAAAATAGCTAGATGTGGATGAGACCGGAAGCCAGACCCATAACATTTACAAATGGCCACGTCCAAGGTGTATGACATGCATTAATTCATAAAGAAACCAGTTAGACAAATAAGCAATTTGTGTGCTTTAGAGCTTGTCTTTGCATGCAGTTACTTTTTACTTTGTTTCGAGTTGAAAGTGCCAGACCTTAATCACACTTTCTCCTTATGATGTGTAAAAGTCTTTCCTGGGATGCATGATCAGTTGTTAACAGTGAGTTCCTTTTTCCCCATATTTGACACTTGTGCACTCTGAAAATGAAAAACACTCTAAAAACAACTGTTTTCCTATTTATACAGTAATAATTTGATAGGAATACAATGTAATATGTAATGTTTTACCCAACCCAGCACTGGGTATGTGCGTGAGGGGTTTTATCATTTTAATAATCAGATTTCGGTGACACGCCGGCTCAAGAATTAGCACTATTTCAGTGAAAAGTGATTACAGAGACAGGTTGAATACACTTAAATTAAAATATTAGTTACTTTTAAATGTTCATTTTTTTATTTCTAAAATGCTTGTTAAACAAGTTGAAATATTGTAGACTATGCTATATGATTGTTCTTGCTTAATAATAAATGTTTGTCTTTTGCTGTTTCCTCTATATTTCTGTGTGGTTTTTAATTTCCAGCCCATTTTAAGGCAGCAATATAATAATTTTTAAACAATAATTGACTTGAATAAAACAACCCAGCATGTTGGGTAAAAACATTTAACCCAACAAGCTAGGTCAAAATAACCCAGCATGTGTTCTGTCCAATATTTACCCAGCGCTGGCTTGCCAAATAACCTAAGTTGGGTTGCTTATTTAACCCAGCATTTTTTAGAGTGTACCCAACATTTGGGTTTAAAACCAGCATTTTTAGAGCACAAAAAAACTATCCAGTGCCTGGATAAAACTATTTAAAATAACCCACTAAAATGACCCAACAAGGTGAACCCAACATTTAGGTTAAAAAAATTAACCCAGTGCCAAAAACTACCCAGCACCTGGGTAAAAATATAAAAAATGCTGAACACAGCATTTGAGTTTAAATAAATGAACCCAGCATTTTGGGTTAAAAAAACTACCCAGCACCTGTAAATATTAAATATGACCCAGCAACCTGAACCCAGCATTTGAGTTAAAAAAAATTAACCTATCATTTTTTTAGAGTACAGAAAAACAACCCAGCGCCAGGGTAAAAATATTTAAAATAACCCAAAATGACCCAAAAAGCGGAACCCAGCATTTGGGTTTAAAAAAAAAACACACAAAAAACTACCCAGAACCTGGGTAAAAATATTAAAAATGTTCCAACAAGCTAAACCCAGCATTTGGGTTAAAAAAATAAATTAACCCAGCATTTTTAGAGCACAAAAAACCACCCAGCACCTGGGTAAAAATATTAAAAATGACCCAACAAGCTAAACCCAGCATTTGGGTTAAAAAATTAATTAACCCAGCATTTTTAGAGCACAAAAAACCACCCAGCACCTGAGTAAAAATATAAAAAATGACCTAACAAGCTGAACCCAGCATTTTTTAGAGCACAGAAAAACACCCAGCACCTGGGTAAATATATATATATATATATATATATATATATATATATATATATATAAAATGACCTAACAAGCTGAACCCAGCATTTTTCAGAGCCCGGTAAAAATATTAAAAATGACCCACCAACCTGAACCCAGCATTTGAAAAAAAAAAATAAAAAAAATAACCCAATTAATGACCCAACGGGTAATTTTGTTAACCCAACATTTACATTTGGGTTAAAAAAAATAAAACAACCCAGCATTTTTTAGGGTGTATAAACCATTTTTTTTTTTTTCTAGACATATTTATAAAAAGCCTATGTTTTCTTGGTACCTGACTCTTATTTTATTTGACTTTGCAATGCCTATACTTAACCAGCCTCTACATGTATTCAGTCATTCAGTTCATTCAAGTTAAATGAACATTTATGGAGAAATAGTATTAATTGTTCATAATTATTCATTAGTTATTTCAATGGTGCATTGGACAAATAATGTTAATTATTTTGCTGTTATTTAGTTATGTTAAATCATATCATATTTATTATATCATATACCTTAATCATAATTTGTCTGTATTATGATACGCAAATGGACAATCTTTCATGTGCTCTATTCAAATATATTATTTTCTTCCACAAACTATTCACTTATCCATTTGAACGATATAAAGTAGCCTAGAGGTTTTCTTTTATCATATTTCATATAGCTTTGCCCAGTGGAACTAGAGCACTTTTGTAAATGTGTAATTTGCCTCATTAACTAATTAAAAGAAACGAGTATGCTGCTGTGTTTTTTTCTTCTTGTGAGCAGCAACAGGACAACTTCATAGAACACGTTATGTTCTTAATGTTTGCTCTTATGATATTAGATGGCCACACCCCTACAAACGCCTGTCACATTAGCGCGCATTATTTCTCTCACGCGCGCTGCTCTCACTCTCTCTCTTTCTCTCTCTCGTTCGCGCGCGCTCATCTCCATCATCCTCTCGCTACTGAGAAAAAACCCGCCAGCGCGAAACAGATGGGAAGGCATCCGCGGAATTTGCGACCGTTACCGTGCAGAGAATAGCCGTCAAAACTTAACGGACACCGACAAGAAGTTCATTTCGTCCAGAAGACTTCTGGACTGAGAACTTGAGGACATTTCACGTCTGTTCACGACTGGAAAAGTAAGTTTTGTGTATTAGTGACACCGTGTTGAACAGAAGAGAAGTGTGTGGAGTGGATTAGTGCGTAAAATCCGTCGAAGAAAAGCTTTTCGTAGGCTTTGTTCGAGAAGTAATAACTTTGAAGAGCTGAAAAATGATGAATGTTACACAATATACACTGGTTTGGTCACACTTTATATGAGTGTTCATGTTGTCGCGCAGTGTAATTACAT
Source organism: Garra rufa (assembly GCF_049309525.1). Classification (NCBI taxonomy): domain Eukaryota; kingdom Metazoa; phylum Chordata; class Actinopteri; order Cypriniformes; family Cyprinidae; genus Garra; species Garra rufa. Next base: position 9,925,763 of record NC_133380.1, on the reverse strand, counting down.
AAGTACTATTTATAAAATAGACACTGAACTTAATAAATCTGTTAGTCTATGTTTAAATATATATTTATTTGATAAGATGTGCTGCATGAAAGACGCACTGCTGCGGACGGCTTTACTGAGTGATGCGTCTATACCTGTTTTGAACAAAATGGTTTTCTTGTTATCCTAAAATGCAGGAATATAATCTATTTAATGTTATATTAAATAACAATGCTATTGAAAAGTCACGTAATATATCTTTTAGTAGCTTAACCTGTTCGTAATTAGCCTATTAGACGTTTTGACAAGATTATTATACACGAAGTTGCTCATTTGAGTCCAACCAATTAAGCAAAATAGTAATGGATAAACGTTGGACTACTTGTTGAAAGGAGAGTCGTGTGACACTGTCAGCCATCATTAGGGAATGATAGACACATGCATTCATTCATAATACACTAGTTACTTACTAGACTAAAAAAATCAGTGTGTAAAAGCTCCGTTTGCTTTGAGAAGAAGGACATTCATCACATTTTATCTTTATGATAATTAAAAGTTTTTTCATGAGAGTCTTTCTCTCATGCTGCATGATAAGTTGTTGACACAAAAATATCCCTCTCCCAATTCACTTTTTTTTAATACAAATATATTTTAAAGTGTTAGACACATTTACTTAACCATCTCACCAGTTTGTTCAGTAGTTGCCTGAACATATATGGTCTGTTATTCATCAATGCCAATTATTCATTAATTCATTTATGATGCCCTTATCTAGTTTCCACATAATATGAATGTAAACTATTATTATGTTGTTCCTGTTATCATTATTTAAAGTGGTGTTGAGATCATTATGATAATAGCAAATAAAATAGTGTTTGCATGTTTGTTCTTTATTATTGTCGTTTTACTTTGCATAATGTGATATGCAAGAGTCAGTTAGTGGCTGCATAAAAGTGATGTAGAGGTGTCACATGATAATAGTATATTTGTGACCCTGGACCATAAAATATAACATAATATCTGAGAGTTGAATAAATAAGCTTTCTATTGATGTATGGTTTGTTAGGATAGGACAATATTTGGCTGAGATACATCTATTTGAAAATCTGGAATTTGAGGGTGCCAAAAAAATCTAAATATTGAGAAAATCGTCCTTAAAGTTGTCCAAATGAAGTACTTAGCAATGCAAATTATTAATAAAAAAATTAGGTTTTGATATATTTACATTAGGAAATTTATAAAATATCTTCATTAAACATAATCTTTACTTAATATAATGATTTTTTGCATAAATGAAAAATCAATCATTTTGAGCCACACAATTTTTTGACTATTGCAACAAATATGTCACTTAAGACTGGTTTTGTGGTCCAGGGTCACTTATTAGCCATTCACCAGAACTCCTTATGTATTCCTATGGGATGTATCACTAGTCTTCTCACTTATGAATTAAACCAATTAGGTCTGGGTCATAATTTGCATTCTTCAAGTTTGTAGTATTCAAATTAAGTGCTTTATGTGGGCTGTGCAGATACTGCCGCTGTCCATGGTGCTGAAATGTGACTGGCATCAAAAAAGCTTCTCCAGTCATAAACACCAGAGTTCTTCCATACTGTTGGACCTTGAGCTGAGAACTGAAGTTAGTAATGTGAACAACTGTCTCTCATACTGCCTCTGGACAGTTGCAATAACATTTTGAAGGCATCCTCTTGTGTCCATGCTTAACAAGAGCTGGACTGCTGGCAGCGCATATCAAGCTAATTAGAAATGACATTGTTAGTTGTAGGAGAGTACGTATGATTATAATAAGAGTGAAAAAAAGACTAATAGATGGTTTAGCACCTTCAGGATTGTTTCTTTGAGAATTTGTGCAGATGTTGGTTTAGCTCTTAAGAGCATATGGGGTCTATTGCTGTGTCTCAGGTGGTCTTTTGCAAGCGCTTGTGGGAAACTGTTGACCCCTTTTGTCACTCAGCTTGTGCGTGCTGCTTAATCAGTGTTCTTTGACATGAATAATTGTATTGTGTATTGTTTTAAATAGATTGCATGTACCCTATTTTACAGACTGTGAGCACATTTATTAGGAATAGCCCACCCCAAAATGAAAATTTGCTGAGCATTTACTCACCCTCGGGCAATCTAGGGTGTAGATGAGTTTGTTTCTTCACCTGAACAGTTTTGGAGAAATTTAGCATTGCGTCACTTGCTCACCAATGGATCCTTTGCAGTGAATGGGTGCCATCTAGGGCTGTATACCTTGGAGAACCTGGCGATACGATACATACCTCGATACACAGGTCACGATTCGATACGTACCTAGATACAGAGCTGTCTCGATACGATTTGATACAATGTGACACGATTCGATACAATTCAATAAAAATACATGGGCCAGAGCCAGTTAGTTAATGCTGAACACATTTACTCAACAAACAGAACTCTGCATTTTTCTTCAATTTATTAAAGACAAAAGTGCATTATAACAAAGTCCATTTTGCTTAAATATTTGCAAATTTAAGTGCTCTGATTAATTGTACACAAATTGTATTAATCTGGAAATTACCACAAGTCAACATTTAACTTTCCAAGGGTACAGTCTGAGCTCACACAAGCACAAAATCTTCTTATTATTATTCTTAACTTCTTATTAAATCTTCTTATAATTCTTTTTTTGTGACACCATGTACTGCCATAACATATTTCACTATGAAATCACTTAAATGCTACATCTTGCTTTAACATTTGGCACAACAACAAATCTACCTCATAACAGGATGGATTTTTAAAATCAGGTTTGGCTAAACCAGGTTTGTCCTCAAAAAGGCAGGTTGAACAAAAATCACTGCAGCAACAGAACAATAACCTGAGGATACTCTTGGTAATGCTAGCTTTATCCTATGACTTAAGATTTTTGTTCAAAAACAGAAGTTGGTCAACATGCTTTGAGCTTAGTACACTTCTCTGTGCTGTTACTCCATGAGTTTTTTTTTTTTTAAACTCGCGGGAGCGCCGAGATTTTGATGTGAGAGGATAGCAGAGAATGGACTTTTTCACTGGATGAACTGTTATTATAGATTATGCACTGGCATTTTGGCCAGTGGGGATGTTTTATATGGATTTGTTTCTTAAAAACATGCAGTTTTTTTTTTTTTACTTTACAAGCTGTATTATTGTGATTTTTTTTTTCAGCTGTTTGGACTTTCATTCTGATGGCACCCATTCAGAATTATACAATGTTAAATTTTTGCAAATCTGTTTTGAAACAGAACTCATCTTGGATGGCCTGCAGATGAGAACATTTTCAGCAGATTTTAATTTTTGGGTCAACTATTCATTTAAGTCCACTGGTAATGAAGTGAGGTCCCATATCTTTTTCATGTAGATCCTTGCCTTTTTATGAGGTCTTCTGCTAGAAAAAAGTAATTCACTATTATTTCCCCCAAAGAGATGGATTTTAACTTTTGACACATGACAGAAATATTTTTACACTTTTGAAGGATATTGAACTGTAATCTGAATTATGGGACTGCGAATGCTGGGGAACCATGTCATCAGTATGCAAAAGGTTTGTACGGCTATTGCATTGTGAACACTGCCTTCAAGTAAATTAAATGTTGACACTTTTATTGATAGGAATGGTATAGAGAGCTGGGAATCATATATAGTGAAGAGGGGGAATGGGATCAGGAAATGCTGCAAGATTCATGTCTTAGGTTGACCACTAAGTCACAGCTTCTGAGTGAGTTTTGTGGTCTGACTGATTGTATTCCAATAAGGCCATTCCAGTTGACCAAACGTATGTTTGTTGAGATTTCTGCTCAGAATCTTTCAGAATGACTCCATTCAGTTGAAAACTTGGTTGATTTATTGAATTGCTCAAAAATTTTGCCTCTGTGTAAGGTCTGACATTGCTTTTTTCATCTCTAAGGAATCCAAATGCAAGGTCCAAATTGCAGTTTCAGTGCAACTAGGGATGCTCATTTCGGTTAATTTTCCTGACCGACCACCGCTGCTCGTTATCCGAACATTAACCGTTAACTGATAAAATTAGAATAATAAATTAGTTTAAAATAAAAATAGAATGCACAAGTATCTGTGATGATACATTAAAAATACAAGCAAATGATTTATTTTAACGTGCAAACAGCAGCATACAGAGCAACAACAAAAACTGTATTGACATATACTCAAATTATCACGCATCAGCAGCGCTTCTGAACAGAGAAAATCTGAATAAAATAAAATAAATAAAACATATAGGCCTACACTGAATATATAAATTAAATAACTATCTAATTAAGATGACAAAACTAAAACACACTGGCGCTTTGAAGAACGGTGCCGGTCTTGTTCTTCCCGTCGGACATAAAAATATATAGCAGGCCAGCCTATACCTCAGTGTGCCTAGTTTTTAACATGTCGACATGCTGTACGGATAGACTGGACCGCTGCCTGTTAACTGTTAGATCCACGACAAAAACACCATCACAAAAATCCTTTCAATTTGCGGTTCAGGACTTTTCATCCACTGTCATATGGTGTGGAGAAGCGCGTGTTTTACAGCATTCAGCAATAGCCAATCACAGACATATATGTTGATTTGATTATCACTGTGGCCAATCAGAGGAGGCTATGTTTCAATCCACTCACCACTCAAAGTGCCGGTTTCAGTTTTGCTGATTTCTACACTTTCGCGAACTCTTTCATTAAAACAAAGAAAGTGTAGGCATTATATAAATAAGAGATTAAGTGTGCAGTGTAAAGGTTATTTTATTACTTTTTAATAACTTTATGAGATTGCGAACTACTCTAGGATGAGTGACAGCTTTCCAGTGACTGTAACGGGAGCGCCTATTGCGTACTTTCTAGACTGTAATTTATTCAGAATTTGAATACATTCGCTCACGCATTCACTCTCTAATAACCCAATATCGCCACTTGCCATTGAGTTGCATATACTACATCAGTTTACTAAGTAAAGGCAAATACTCTTTGGTAAAGGTGAAGCGAAATATGTCTGTACAGCCACACTGCACGTGTCGACATGCGCACGTGAGTAAACAGATAACTTACAAATAGCATTATTTATTTCACCATGCAGCAAACGTAAAAAATAAAATAAAATAGAAAAAACCCTTTTAAACCGTTTAACTGATAGTAATAATCGGTTAAAATTCTTACTGTCGGTTAACGGTTAAACGGTCAATATGAGCATCCCTAAGTGCAACCTCCAAGGGCCTCTACACAATCCCAGCTGTTTCTCTGCCTTTTGGCTAAGATCAAGTGTAGTATCTGTTCTTATCAGTTTAATATCTGATACGTCCCCTACCCACATAATTTCGTTGGATGTAAGTTCAGTGACAATAAACATTCTGAATCTGACTGGGATCGTGTAGAGCCCTTTGAAGCTGCATTGAAACTGCAGTTTGTACCTTCAACCTGTTAGTTCTCATTGAAGTCTACTATATGGAGAAAAATCCTAAATGTTTTTCTCAAAAAGAAAGAAAGACATGAACATTGCATTGCTACAAGGCCGTTCACACAGAATGTGTTCTTTTTAGGGCTGTCAGTTTAACGCGTTACCTTAATTAATTAGTTATTAAAAAAATAACGTAATAAAAATATTTTAATGCCGTTAACATGTTGCCCCCGCCCCCAGATCTGTATGTCATATTATATTTCATAATTGCCTGTGGTGACTCCATAGCAGAACTGTTGGGTGTCTCCAAGCAACACAGCAGTGTTTTGTTTCTGAATGAATCCACGTTTTGAACGAATCGTGTGAACCAATTTGATTCAAAAGCCTATTTATATAAAGAGAATGAATCTGCCGTTAACAAATCAAATGAATGACTTTCAAAGACATTTATCGCCACCTTATTTAGAGTATCGTTTCATTAAAAATAATAAATAAAGTAAATAAATAAAAATAAAAACCTAAAGGGGATGGTTCACCCAGAAATTTTAATTCTGAGGAACTTAAAAGAAGGTATTTTGAAAACTGTTGGTAACAAAGCTGTTTTGGTTACTAATGAGTTTCATTGTATGAACAAAAAATACTAAGATGTTACCCAAATGAACTTCTTTTATTTTCCTTAGTTTACGTTAGGCCGTTGCAGCCTAAATGTTTATGTGTAATACATTTTATGTTGAATCAAATTTTTTTGAAAAAGTTTTTTTCCTTAAGCTACTACTTGCAATGTCTACTTGCTATTTTCTCATTTAACACAATAATAGCTTTATATAATCTTTTAATGGGATTTTCACAACCAAATTTAGTTTGTGATTAATTAGATTAAAATTTTTAGTAGACTGACAGCCCTAGTTTTTTTAAATATATATTTTTTAAATATATAATGTAAACCAGGGGTGCCCGATCCTATTCCTGGAGATCTACCTACTAGTGTTGGGCGATATGCTCAATTTTCATATCGCCCTATCGTCAGCCTGAGAGATCGCCGATACACGATACTATCGTGCTAATTTAATTAATTATCTATGTACTAAATTCCTTATTCGTTTTGTAAAGGTAGACTTTCTTTTGGCATATGATTAAGCTGTGCGTGTACAGAGCGCTGACTGTAATTCTGCCGGAGTTGTTCAAGTTACTTTCGGTTTCATTCTCTACTATCGTCAGTGAGTGAGTTGTAAATGTGCGTGCCAGAATGTAAATGAATGAATCTTTCTTTCCCGTCATATTGCGATAATGTTACCGCTGTATGTCTGACCGTTATCATCAGGTGATGTTGTAATTCAGTTCATATTGAATGCGGAGAAGAGATGCGCGTGTAATTCACGTGCGTATGTTTAGCGTCATCTGATCGCATCGTAATTCTAATTAACGCCTATAGACGTTACTGAGATGACTGTTTATGTTTACTATATAGGCTACAGACTGATTATGATACATCGTAATTAATTCAGCCTGAACCAGGTTTTACTACCTCTGTTATCCTAATGACTGCACTGCTAATATAATATAACACTCCCTTTAGAATCTACCATCGTACTGTATGATGAAAATCTCCCATTTTCACTGCACGAGGTGCGTTAAGGCGCTGTGGCCTCTCTATGCGTGTGTTTATACCGCGGCAAGTTTCTGAAGCATCCTAGAACAGACTCTCTGTGCTGCATTGCTAATGATAAGTTCTTTGTTGACGGATAATAATAATAATCGTCTAACTATCGTCAAAGCATTAGCAACAGGCGATATCTCTGACTATCGTCGATACACGATACTATCGTCTATCGGCACAACCCTACTACCTACCTGCAGACTTTAGTTCCAGCCCTGCTCCAACGCAGCTGTCTGTAAATATCAAGTGCTACCTAAGAGATTAATTAGCTGGTTCAGGTGTGTTTAATCAGGGTTGGAGGGTTGGATAGTAGATCTCCAGGAACAGGATTGGGCACCCCTAATGTAAACATTCAATGAGAATGACTTGTGCGGCATAAGCAGCATTTTTACAAATTAAAAAATTCATCTTGTCATTGTTCGGTTCCATTCTGCTGCACAGTGTCTCACTGTCTTGAACTCTCACTGTTCTTGAGAACATGTCCTGTGTAATCAGCTGCTGAGCTAATGTAGCATTGATCCTTTACATAAAATGTTAAGTCACAGAGCAGCCTTAACTGACCTGTTTAAGTTTAACCATAACTTTTATCCCTGTAGTCACTTCTGAAAAAAAGAAAAGACAACAGTCTTGACGTCTTCAGCTTTAAAACTGTAAATTATGCCATAAGTTCATGCAGTACTAGCTAATATTTGTTTTCGCATCTCCAGCTGTCAGGAACCAGCACACTCATTTGTGTATTTCTTTGTAGGCCATTAGTGTTGAAGACCTCAGTCAATAGGTAACTGACCCCTGGGGCACTGTGTTTGCATCCCTTTGACCTTTCCTGGGAGATAACAACCAGGGTGAGCCTCTCTCACTCTGTGTCTCTAAGAGTATATTGATCTGGTGGAGGTACTAAAAAAATTCACACCAGCTGAAAATGTCATCAGCATAACTGGAGGAAGCAGCAATATTTTGTCTCACTGAATGATTGTGTGTAAAGTAACTTCTCTTGGCAAAGAGCATGCTAGCTTTAGTACAACCCAGAGATCCTTAGCTAACTTGTATTTACTATATATTTCTTCTAGAGCTCGAAGTAATAAGCATAAGTGATGATTAATTAGCATTCTGCTAATGGCGTTGGGAATGAAGTGGCGTAAAGCTTCATTGAGTCAAATGCATAAAAGTCACTGAAACAAAGTGCGCCAGCTTTGGTTGTGTGACGTTAATAGAGATTAGATGGTTCCATTTTCTTGTTCTTTATGATTTAAGGAGCCATCATCACTGGCAGCACTGTTTCTCATGGGGAGAGACTACAAGAGGTCAAAGATTTTACTTTAGCCATTGTTGCAATTATTGTACACTATAGTTTTGGCATGTTTTATTAAGAGAATGATCCTGTTCAGCTCTGCACCACTGATCAGGACATAAGATTTAAGCTACTTTTATACTATTGAATATGTCCCAGCTGAAAGATTTGGTTTTTTTTTTTTGGCTGCAGGCTTTTTGCCGCTTCCGGGGACAGAGTGATGTGTTCAAAATGGTCCGTTACCACAAGTGTGTCAGTCATCTTTTGGCAGACCATTCCTTTCTCCAATAGTGAAAAGAAGAATAAATATATCTAGGCGCTCAGATGTGTTGACTGAAGGGAATAGATGCTTTCATTTTCAGTGTACAATGACGTCAAGACTTTCTCAGAGACAAAATAATAGTAAAACATAGCTGAAGCTCGGCTCTCCGCTGAAAGGGTTACTTGTGGCATGAGGCAACTTCAAAGCTCCACTCCAGCTGATAGCGCCCATAAATAGCGAATTTGAAGGGGAATTTTAAATCAAAAATTGATTAATATTTCACCTCCGCATTGATTCATGCTGCCACTGAAGACATTTTCATCTCTCTGAATCATTTGTATGAGGAATTATGATGACTTTATTCCCATGTTTCACAACATCATCTGAGCGCCACATCTTTTCTCACATGATTTTTTAACTTTTTTTATTGTGCGGTGTAACATTTCATTATCTGAACACATCCATCATTGTCAATTTAAGTCAGATAACTACAGCGAAAGAAATGCATAATAAGACAAGCTGTAACAGCTATGTTTTGCTATGTGTGGTGTTATTTTTATGAAACGGAAAGTCTTTTTAATCCATTTGTGTTTTGGATGCTCCTCTGATGTTGTCTCAAGGGCACAGTTTTTTATTCTGCAGCATTTTTGACATCAGATTTATACCAAGCTCAAGGTGTCTTACATGCTCTTTCTCGGTTTCTACCCCAATAAAAATATTCTTTGATTGACAGCGAGCAACACATTAAAATGTCCATGTAAGTTATTGCCTGTCTTTACTCGGTTTTTGTGAAGTTGGCTGTCAACAGATGCTGTGATTTAATTATATTTGCAGAGGGACACAGTGCAACAGCACTGGATGATCCAGTGGCCAGAGTGTCACACTTTCAGGTGAAGGACAGGGTAAAATCCATTTAATTAAAACTGCCAGGACTGGAGTCTTGCCTGGCCTGTGTTTGCATGAATGTCTATGTAGAGATCAATAAAGAGCAATCTCTTTGAGCTCTGATAGGTAGCGTATTTGTACACGTGGTTGATGGAGTTACAGCCCACCCTAGTGTGTAAAAGCTGAATGAAGTGCCTGAGTTTCACTTTTACGACTGTTTAAGAAGACCTTCTGCACTAGATGGGTCAAAGCCAATTTCATGTTCCTCTTCAGTAGTAATACGATTGTGCCAACTCTTTGTAAACAGTAAGTGTAGCATGCACAAGATAAGTGCAAAATATGAGTGTAACCTTTTTCAAAACCAAAAGCTAGACTGAACAGGTTCCCCAAAAATCCCGTTTGAAATTTTACTATATATGTATATATGGGCCATATACAGAATTAATGCAAAGTGCTGTTCCAAAACCAAAAAACACATTTAAAAAGCATTTAAGTATTCAAATCTTAGATGTTTACTAAAATCATTTCATCAGCCAATGTATTGGGTACTTGCAATTGGCACTTGGCTGTCCCAAACCCTAACTACTAAATTTCAACTTGTAAAAAAATGTAAAGAATTTTTGCATTTAATTAAAAATGTTTTTTTTTTAAGTATAGTTAAAAAAAAAAAATTTTCTTTATGTAAAAAATGTGCCGCATTTTCATGTCACTACAGAAACAGTGTATGTTTTAGTTCATTGGCTGAGACTTATTTTAACTACAGCCCTACATTTATTATCAGGAAATAATCCTGTGTACCCCACTTTCATAGCTACATGATGAGTAGACATCATTTTGAGGTAAATGTGTTCAAAAGTATGACAATTTGTGTGTAACTTCAAAGAATGCCACTACTGAACACCATTTTTCCATAATTAAACACACTTTTTGGGAGTTATTCCATAACATTTAGTTTTTATACGTGTACAACTGTTCACAACTGTGCTTGCTAACCATGTGCTGATTAGCATCTTTGAGCTAGGTTCAAAAGTGTCTAAAATCACTACCGAAACCGAAAGTTTCGTTAGTGACATCTTTGTTTTTTGGGGGTGTTATCCCATAAAAATTGTCACTATCATAACAATGTCGACTGAAAATATGTCAATATTGTTTCGGTATTAACAAAAGTGAACACAATCCTTTATTTGGGGGAAATAAGCAAAATGTAAATACAGTTTTTTGTATGTTTTAGTAGTGTTTTAGTGTGTGGGTTAAAATTCTGTAATTCTGTAATTGCTACTGAAAATGTGCAGTCACGACCAAAACATGGGATGTTTTGTCAAAAATAAAGAATACTGAATTATCCACTAAGATGTTATGAAAGAAAAACTGGATTTAAAATACAACAAATTTCATAAATCACACTTGAAATATGGTTAAAATTGTAATTGCTATTGATTCATCTCTGAAAACTTTTAAATAAAATATATAAAAATATATAAATAAAAATATAGGGAAGATGTAAGGAGTCTTAATAGGTCAATATAACCCTTCTCATTAAATTAAATATTACTGTTACGGTAGTGACAGATTTGGGAAGAGAACAAATGTTCCAAAACATGCACAATTACTAGATAAGTGTGATATGAGTATAATATCCAAGACGTTTCCAACTCTGTCTTTGAACCAAATCTGTAGAATGGTCCATATACATTTTTTTTACACTTTTTAATTTCAAAGCATGAAGAAATAGAGGAAACACTATGTTGAGTGATCTTTAGACGAATGTCTCTCTGTAGCAGTTCTGTGGCTATTAGTATTAATCAATGCTTCATTTTTATACCAGGTGATTAATTCAAAGAGGGATGAGACAGATTATGTAGTGAGAAGGAGCAGTTTCATTGATTTCCAGAGATGTAGTCGACTTCGTCAGGCAGAACATATCCAACAGATGAATTGAGTGTGCGTGGGATATGTCGTCAAATACTTCCAAGCGTATTTGAAAGCTCTAATTCAGAAGGCTTTCATTCACGTGGTTCGCTGTGCTTCTAGTTACCCACACAAAGACCTCATCTTCATGTGCCTGTCCATGTAAATGTTCTATTTTAACTGCCTGATCTTAGATAAAAAAGCGAGACATTTCCTTTTTTTCCCCTCCTAATTCTGTGCTGGAGTACTGGTACAGGCGGCTCCTAAATTTAGCCTTGTATAACATCATGCTCCCAAACCATGTGCGTTTTCTTTTTTTTTTTGCTCGCTGATTTACTGGAACTGTAGAGTGAAATGCCATTGAGGGACTTTGTAACCAAGGCAACAAACAATAGCGGAGTAGAATGGTCAGATTAGTGTGTGAGGAGTGAAGGGCTTAAACTTGAGATTTTTTTTCTATATATTGCTTGGGTGGGATCCGTGCTGTGAAATGATGGCCACTCCTCACCTGCAGCGGAGCTATTTTACAACAGGCTTTAAACACAAAAATGGATGACAAGAATGGCACTGCTTTGTAGTGACACATTAGGGGATGCGCTTTTTATGTAAACCTGCACTAGATGGAAGTCTTTGAGTGTTGTGATGCATCTCACTGTTTGAAAGATAAGTGTCTTGTACCATGATCTAGTGGTTTCTACACTGGATTTTAATGGCACTCTGCCATTATTGAATCTACAGCACCACAGATAAGAAATTATGTTGCAAGTTGTGAGCTGAAAATGTCTTTAAAGTCAAGTTTTCCTCCAAAGGAGTAGTCAAATAGATTTACAAACTCAAATGTTATCAGTCTGATGATTCCTGCACTGATTAGTTCACCCAAAAATGAAAATTCTGTCATTTATTACTCACCCTCATGTCGTTCCAAACCCATATGACCTTCGTTCATTTCATTACACAAATTATTTTTGATGAAATGCAAGAGGTTTTGGCGCCTTGTTCGCAAGCAGAGGAATGCACATACATGCATCGTGGTACTCTCGTGAATGCGCGTCAAAGACTAATATGGAAAAGAAAAAATTGTTGAATAAAGACGTTATTTTTGTTTTGTTTTTCACAAAAAGTAGCTTTCCAAATGTAGCTTCACTAAATAGATGTCACATGGAATGTTTTAATGATATTCTTACTACCAGTGTTAATTTTGACAAAAAAATTGGATTTAGTCTTAGTGATAGTCTTTTGACTAAAATACTATTTAGTTTTAGTCATATTTTAGTCATCTAAATTGTTTTAGTTTTAGTCTAGTATTTCTCTAAAATTACCCAACTCGTTATATAGGTTTGATATTAAGGTTTTATCATGATAGACACAGATTTAACTGCTGTGACACGCAACATGTCTTTATATTAAAATGAAATGAAACCACTTCTCATAAAGAAACAAGAACATGGACTTATTTTCAATAAAATGCCAATGGTTATATAGGCTATTAATTTTGCATTCTTTATAACAACTTGTTTAGCATATTCTTCATTCTTTCAAGCAGACATATTTATTTATATGCATAAATTTAGATCAGTCATTATTAGAGCTCCTAAAGTGATTCAGTCAAGAGCAGTGAGTGATTTTCTGTCTTTCTTTTGATGCTTCAGAAACATCAAAGACTCAGACAATAGCAACTAAATTAGACTGCTGTCCCTTTAAAACCAAATGCATGGATGCAATGTACTGATACACATCTGATATTCTCCCAACTGTTTACATTCACCTAAGATGTAACCAATTGTGCTTACGTGAATACTTGTCAAAACTGACAATTCAACATAATTTTGTGTCTATTTCTCTGTTCATGAGAGGCGAAAAAGTACTTGGGTGCTAGGTGAGAGGCATTGCTTGGATGTGTGTGCTCAGAAAAATGGACCGAATTAAGTTCTCTTTTGCGTCATCAAATGTATCCACATGTCTGCTCTTTTCTTACTCCCAGATATTGACATTTTTTAACATTTTATGAGACAAACAGCAAATGTATGCCAGCTTACAGTTTGCATATGTACGCATCTAACCTCCTAACCAAGCAGCAAATTCGTTCTAAATGAATCTCTTTCCAAATTGTCCTTACCTAACATTTTTGTCATAGTTTTTGTCATTCAAAATGAGTCTTGTTTTGTTGGCAAAAAAAAAAACATTAACTCTGCTTACTACCTTTCTGGGCCTTGAATGTGTCAGGTGCTTTGCTGTTTATGCAGGGTCAGAAAACTCTCGAATTTCATCAAAAATATCTGAATTTGTGTTCTGAAGATGAATGAAGATCTTACTGGTTAGGAATGACATGAGGGAGAGTAATTAATGACAGAATTTTCATTTTTGGGTCCCTTTAAGGTTCAAAATCAGTTACATATGACAGTAGCTGAAGAAATACATTTGCAAAAGAGTTTTATTGTAATTGAACATGTCCTGTGTGAATAGCTATTTAGGCAGTTGATGATATGTAGTTGGTAATTATGTTTGTTGTAACCAAGAGAAAAACTTTATTGCTTAGAGGATGCTTTTTCTAAGCTCAAGAGACTTAACGGAGTAATGGATTTATGTTTCATTTAGCCATCAACTTTAATCATGTGGAGTAATACAGCTGAATATGAATGATACAGCTGTTGATATCCAGTAACAGTAGCAAGTAAGAGGTATAAAATGAATATGGACAGCATTAGGTATGTTTTGAAGCATTGCTGCCGGTTTGAGCTGGTTTAAGATGGTCCTTAGCTGGTCATGTGCTGGTCCTATGCAACTAGCTCCTGCTCATGACCAGCTAAGGATCAGCTTAAACCAGCAGCCATGCTTTAAAACATTCCTAACCAGCATGTGCTGTATTTTTCAACCGGGATAGCTGTTTCAGCTTAGATCAAAATCTCTGAGTTTTTGTTGGAGTTTTTGATATAATCTTTGAGAAATTGTTGAGATCTCTTCTGAGACACAAGATTACTGTGGATAAATGAGAAAGGCAAATGTCTCAATTTGATATCTATTTGAACCCTCTTCCTGTCTTGGAGAAATGACTGCGATATTAAAGAGGTGTCATTTGTGACTTTCTTTCCTCTTGGAAATGTTTGCGATGTGTTCTGGATGGGGTGTTTGGATAGGTGTTAGATAGGTTTGGCAGACTTCCTGCAGTGTGAGCCTAATAAGCTAACCAACCATTTCAAAGGAGTCTTTTTGCAACAGCAACAGCAAAAGCAAAAAATAAATGCTGTCAGATTGCACACGGTGAGCTGCGTCAGCTGGAGCACATTCAAACAAATGCACGCACACACAATCTCTGCTGGTATTAGCGTAGCACGACTAACGGGGGCGTTAGTCCTCCATTAACCAAGCTGTTTCTCACCTTCATCACTCAGCACTCCTCATCCTCCCACCGTGCTGACCTCTGTCATCCGTTCAGTGACTCATCTCTCTCTCTCTCTCCGCAGAGCTGTTTGCTCCAATCACATTGTGTACTGACATAAAAACATCGACTAGTCACTGTCCAGTTCAGACCAACACGATAGCAATGCACCTCCATTTATATTTAGGCCGCAGGAAAGAAAAAAAGCTCTTACGCGCAATTGACTGGGAGAGATAATCGAGCGAGAAGGGCTCTTTCACCCATGTGGGTGTGAGGATGCTGGAATTCATCCTTTGTAAAGCCTGGTGGGGCTGTTTTGAGCAGTGAAACGGCTTTCAGCTCTATTAACATATGCGGCAAAGGGCATTTTTGTTGGCTCACAATGCTGGTCGGAAAGCTTATAAGAGCAGCAGTCATTCTTTTATCTTTCACTCTGGCTATGACTGCCTTAAACTGTCTTGCTATTAGATACGGCACCTTATAATGCAGTAAAGTGGACGATAGCTTCAGTGCATGCACATTTTCACATTACACACTGGGTAGCTGTGAAATCTCATTGTGTAATGTCATGCAGCAGTTTTGCGTGTTCTGGATATTTTAGAATCAATGTTGTTACCTTTCCTTTTATGTTAAAAGGGCCATCGGATGCCCATTTTCCACAAGTTCATATAATTCTTTAGGGTCTTAATGAAAAGTCTATAATATATTTGGGGTAAAAATTCTCAATAGTAGTGTACAAAAACACCCTTTTACCTTGTCAAAATCAGCTCTGCAAAAAATCAACTAATTTTATTGCATGGTCCTCTAAATGCAAATGAGCTCTGCTCGCCCCGCCCCTCTCTGCCTGGGATGATGAGCCGTAATGTTTACTTTAGCCGTGTTTAGCCGCATTTAGCAGCGAAACTTGCCAACAAGCACATTGTTAAGAAAGGCCATTTGCAAAGATGCATAAAAACCCTTATACTCCCTTCTGCTGTGGGTTAAGCTGCATCAGGAATGATTTGCACAAACATAGATGTTAACATAGACGCAGATCGGGATTGGTGCTTTCCTTTTAAAAACAAAAGTAACGTTATCCTCTGCGTCTTCAGCAGCTCAGATGTCGGGAGTAAATGACGACTGCTATGTTCATTATTACATCCAACAACAGACATTCTTGTCTTCCCCTGCACCCGAGTCGACACAGTGGCGATCAGATCTGTTTCAGCTCGGTGTGGTATGGTGCTCATGATCAACTATTGTGGGAGCGTCCTCTGTCTGTGTCGAAAACAAGCTGAGAATGGCCTGATTTTAAAAAGGGGATATCATTTTTAAAGATTAAAAAAATACCACTGGGTGGATTTTTATCATTGTAGGGTGGTTGTGTACACAAACTGTCAACACACATTAATGTTCAAACAACATGTAAAAGTTAGTTTTGTATCCGATGACCTTTAATTATATGATTTTGATTTCATAGAGCAGTAGGATTTATTTATGGTGAATAAAAAGTGCAGGTTCATTTTCTTGTGTTGCTTAATCTGTTTTGTCGAGGCTTGATTTTTGGGAGATTGGGTAAATATGAGAGAGAAAGAAAGAGAGGAAGGCCCTGCTGTTCTTGGGTAAAAGCTGGCAGTCACCCTTGTGAGTGTCCAGGACAGATTTTTGCAGACAGGATGTGTGAGACATGCTTCAGTTCCCAGAGCACCGTGTATGTGTGTTTGTGTGCGTGTGCATGCATTTAAACATAACAAAACAGAGCAGTACGCTTTTGTTTGTGCATGTCAGGGTTATCATTAACTTGAAACATAAATGAAACTATAAAAACAGTTTCATTACTTGAAATAAAATTAAAGATTACAGTTTTCACCTCAATAAACGCCTAATGTGCTGCTTATGTATTGTACGTAGCGTATTTGTTGTAGTACTTATGTTTAGGGGTTATTCTCATTACCTAGAAATAAAAAGTGTTATAATCGGGTCCCAAGTGCATCTACCAAGCCAGAAATCTTGAAAAAGGACAACCCAGTAACTTTGTTTTGGTAAACCTTTTCTGCAAGCATGTGAAAAAAACAGCATGTCAGATTTCGCTCCCTCAGTGTTGTGTTAAGAGGGCCTTATTATAATATTACCGCCTCTTAATCTGCACGGCTGCCACACAGATCTAATATAAACATGCTATTTCTTTCCTAGCTGCTAGTTTCACAGAGATAACTGACTGTTTTTGTAACTCCTGTGTGTCTTTAAAATAAACTTGTGTGTATTTGA
Organism: Garra rufa; assembly: GCF_049309525.1. Classification (NCBI taxonomy): domain Eukaryota; kingdom Metazoa; phylum Chordata; class Actinopteri; order Cypriniformes; family Cyprinidae; genus Garra; species Garra rufa. Next base: position 9,908,742 of record NC_133380.1, on the reverse strand, counting down.
TAGTTTAAGCGCAATAAGACATGAAAGAGAACTTAGTTTAGTACTCACATGCTGTGTGGCAGCCACTTTCTGTGCACGTGCTTCGGATGTGTGTGCTTAGAAAGTCCTGTATCAGAAGTTTAAATTAATAGGGTTAACACATGATTTCAGGATGATAGACATGATAATTGAAACCAAAGCAAGTATCTGAAGTACGAGTTGTAAAGGGACACTCCTATTCTGGAAAAGGGGGCAGGAAGACATGCATGAAAACAGCATGTTTCTGCTTCCAATCAAAATGGGCATTTCAAAATGATGATATAAATGATCTGTAGGGTATTTTTGGGGACATCTGAGACTTATATTACATATTGTAAAAAGGGGCATAGTAGGTCTCCTTTAATTTTAAGTATTAAAATAACTGAAAATAATTAAACTGAATATTAATAAAAACTACTAGATATATTTTAAAAATCATACAAATGTCAAAACACACAATTAAAATGTAAATATACTAATTTAAAAAAGTAAAATAACTAAAATAATAAGCAAAACTATAATATTATGTCAGTGACAAAAAAAACAGCTTGTGCAATCTGTTGCATATTTTAACGTATTTGACTACCAACGCTTAAATCGTCCATAGTTTTTTTTGCCACCTAATCTATTATCTGTACATCAAATAAATCTTGTCTATTGTCTTATTAATTAACATCACTTTAAGCTCTGTCATATCTGAAGGTGAAAAGGATTTAAGCAACAGCATGTCTGGATGGCAGCGAAGAGTAACATAAAATTATTGGCTTGCCAAAACACAGTGATAACACCACTGAAAAAATCAGACCATGAGAATACATAAAGGCCCAAGTAAGTCTTGCAAATTTTAGTCTTTGGCTCTCGTTCCTAGCCGTAATGTGTTTGTGGGCTGCTTCCAATCTAATTACAGCATGTTCCAGCACTCTGTGATGTTCAAGACCAAAGCTGATAGATACAGAAATTAGTCATATTAAGACACTAAATATCTTGAGATGGGAACTCAGAAGCTGAACCTGAACAAACAAAACATGTTTTGCACTTGAAAGTCATTTTGTAGCCTCCTAAGGTTCATAATGACATCTGTTGAGAGCATGTGGCAAATCTACCCATGAAATAAACAAGCTAATATGCCTCAGTTGCCAGTGTGTGTTGCAATTATTTTGTGCAGGCTGCAGTGGGTCACTTGGAGATATGTTTAGGTTATTGTTTAATAATCTACGTATCCATACTATGCCACATGAAGATGATTTTTTATTGGCCATTGCTCAGTATTCTTTTATTGGCAAATATTGTTTTTACTATTTTCAGTAAAATCACCTCAGTAGTCTCTCCCTGGACACATTCCTGCCTTTTTTTCTCTGCAAACCCCACATAATTTTTTCCTCCATTATTTAAGTCACAATGTTTCTGACAGATTTAGTTTGAAATGCCATCTTCCTGCTTTTTGAATCAAAGACACTTTCCCAAAGGAAGATGCCTTAGTTTCTAGATGAGTGAAAGAGACTTTTTGTTTATAACATTCATTTTCTGTTCATAAGACCAAGTGTCACATAATGCATCACCTTAGAGATTAGTATTCTATATATTTATGAACAAAAATATTTATTTTTGTATATAACTACATCTACAGAGTTTAAAGAATCCTTTAATGCTTGCCAGACATAATTTGACTTAGAAAGGAACCTTCTCCTTTTCCAAAATTTAATTTACTGCATTTTTTAGATTACTTTAATCAATCACAGTGAAGTTTTAAAAGTAAACAGTTTTATTGATTATATTCTTTGCTGCCTAGACTTTTTTTCTTTTAAAACTGGTTTGTTATGAGACAAAATGTGTTTTTAAACAAAATAAAAAAGTACCTTTTAGTGGAACTTGATTATGTCAGCATATTTTACGGTCTTTACAGTCCTCAAACAATGTTTTGTAGATGTTAGGCCTAAAGATATAAATATTAAATACTGTGGGACCATATTTGTCTGTTCAAGTTTTAAATCTGTCTGCTAAACTGCTTACTAATGAGTTCTACTCTGCAAAACTATCGTAGCTTGTTTCCTGTTTGATTAAGCATCAAAGACCCATGCAGCATCTACCAAGCACAAGAAATGTGAGCAAATCCTGTAATGACCAGAATTTAATATTTCCATTTAGAGTTCTGAGTTCTGGAACATGCTCTGCATGAAGATGGTGCAAGCTTTCCCTTGTGACTGGACACCAAAGACCCAAACAGCATCGGCAATGTTGCAGTTGCATTATGACTGTCTTCATCGATATATAATACTAATGCTAAGTCAGTCATAATGAGCATTTCGTCTCTACCCACTATACTCTTCTGATAGAAGAGATGGATTTCCACAACATGAAGAGAAGTAGGAATGAAAGCTACAAGGCAGTGCTTTCAAGATTAAAATAAGGGAAAATAGCAGCTGGCTGCTTCATCTCCTTTTGAAGGGAAAAGGCCAACAAATTCTTAATTAAAACCACTGCCAGTTATAAATCCGACTCCTGGCCTGTTGAAGAGCGAGGGGCTCGAAATGCAAATAGGTCATAGATTGCAAAATTACCCTGCAAACATACAGTATCTTTGGTTCTTCTCATTTGTGAACCAAACACATTTAAAATGCATCCAATTGCACTGTAAATACAGTACTTAAATTATTGAAAGCTTAACTAGTTTAGTAACTGCAGCATTTTTCATCACTGCTGTGCTGTGTCTGAATTTCTAGTCGTAAAGATACCTTTTATCTGTACCTGTTTCAATACATAGTGTCTTGAAGACCCCACAATAGCAAGCAGGCACCATCCATTATATTTTATCAGCCATCCGTGCCTCTACACAGGAAATAATACGAGTAGATGCAGAAATGGGTTAACCTGAAATATAAACAGTTTCCGCTCTACACAATAGTCTATTTGCTGCCTTTAGTGCACTCTCCATTGTGGAGCCAATCAAATTGACACCTTCAAACTGTGAAAAAGGACTATTACTTCTCAGGCACTGTGGATTCGCCTTTTTGTGTGATTTGGAACTTTATCTGTCTCGTCCTGTAGTGCGAAACGCGTTAGTGTTAAAACAGTGATTGCCGGGAGTTGTTTCTTGTCACCTCTATGGAGTCAACATCTGTTACCACCATGAAGAGTTGATGTCGAAGAGGAGCTTGTTAGCTCAGATATTGCTCCCTGGGTCTTGCTGTCTCTTTATTTCCAACTGAGAAAAACAAATCAGGGTTTCTTTAAAAAAAAAAGATGATTAACAATGTCAGAAATGAACTTTGCCCCCACAAATTGATTTCCAGGGAATTTTTTTACATTTGTGAGGGGAATTTTTATAATCGCCTTATTATTATAATAACCATGCTATGTTGTCTTTATGTCAAATACTTAAATTTACCAGTTTGAACTGTTGTCAGTAACAATAAACTATTTAAAATTGTATCTAAATTCTACATGTAAAAAACAGTATTATGACAAAAAAAAATCATTATTGTAAGATTATTCCTCTTTATATCGTAATGATTATTAATATCGATATCGAAAACAATATTAACATTTTTGTTTTGTTTTGGGCATGTCAGTCCATTTAGCCAAGTCTAGCACAATTATGCAAAAACTCCCATTATAATCACTGAAACTACTAAATTAATCTTTTATTTACATCGTATCTGCACTATGTTGTTTATAATGAGGGAATTCGTGAGCAGTGTTGTGCACCTTACTTTAAAAAAGTAATTAGTTTTAGTTACTAGTTACTTCCCACAAATAGTAACTGAGTTACATCATTATAATTGCCATGGAAAGTAACGTCTTGGTTACGTATGTAACCCTCGTTCCCTGAAGGAGGGAACGGAGACGTCACGTCGGAGACCGACGAATTGGGATATCGCTTTAGAGATACCAATCCTCTTCGTGTGTAAACTAAACGAGCCAATGCACATTGGCATGCATGATTGCATCCAGCTGTCGCTGATCACAGCGTGAGCATAAATACACAGCAGGTGCAATGCATAGACAGGATTTCGCTGAGGAGCCGAGCTTGGGTCCGGCCGCACAGCGGTGGTACAGCAGCTGAGGCGACGGGACGTGACGTCTCCGTTCCCTCCTTCAGGGAACGAGGGTTACATACGTAACCAAGACGTTCCCTCTCAGTCGGTCTCTACGACGTCACGTCGGAGACCGACGAATTGGGATCCCTAGCAAAGCGCCGCAGCTGCTGCCCCCCTCCAGTGTCCTGAGCAAGCCACCTGGCCTCCAATTTTTGCTAAGGCCAAGGGCGGATCAGAAAAGACCAGTCACTGTATAACATAGCACTACCTACTTAGTGAAGCTGGAGCACTGGGAACGTGCGGAGCTCCCACCCATCCCGCAGGAGGTTCGGAGCAATACGCATATGGCTCAATTAGGACATATGGAAGAATGGAGGTGATTGAACCCTCGTGAAGATGGTAGAAGGTTACCGGGGAAACACGGTCTCTGTGGGTACCGTGGAAGACATATGGGATTCACTTAAGTCTCTCATGTATCCTAAGCCTTCTATCGGTTCTAAAGATTCATCGAGAGAGGCCTGGCGCCTAGACGCTCCGCTACGTCTGGAGCCGAGGAAGGAGGACTCGACAGGGTCTTCATGGACACTCTGGAGAAGATAGCAAGCCGACCTGAGCCAGTGCCTCTCAGTGCTTCTACCCGTTTGAGGTGAGAACACAGGAGGAGACTGGCTCTACACGAAGGCTATAAAACCTAGCGAACGTGTTAGGGGTCGCCCAACCCGCAGCTCTACAAATGTCAGATAGCGAGGCGCCACGAGCCAGCGCCCAGGAGGATGCAATACTCCTAGTAGAGTGAGCTCGCAACCTGAGCGGGCAGGGCACGCCCTGAGCTTGATAAGCCAAGGCGATGGCATCCACTATCCAGTGTGCCATCCTCTGCTTGGAGACGGCCTTCCCCTTCTGCCGTCCTCCGTGACAAATAAAGAGCTGATCTGAGGTCCTGAAGCTTTGCGTCCGGTCGACGTAGCATCTTAATGCTCGGACGGGACAAAGCAAAGCTAGGGCTGGGTCTGCCTCCTCCGGGGGCAGCGCTTGCAGGCTCACCACTTGGTCCCTGAAGGGAGTAGTGGGAACCTTGGGCACGTAGCCAGGCCGGGGCCTCAGGGTTACCTGGGAATCTGCCGGCCCGAACTGAAGGCACGAATCGTCGACCGAAAACGCCTGCAGGTCCCCTACCCTCTTGATGGAGGCCAATGCCAGCAGGAGCAGAGTCTTCATAGAGAGATACTTCAGCTCGACTGACTGTAAAGGCTCAAAGGGGACCCGCTGTAGTGCTGTGAGCACCAGAGACAGGTCCCAAGAGGGTACGGAGGGGGGCCTAGGAGGATTTAACCTCCTGGCTCCCCTGAGAAACCTGACGACCAGGTCGTGCCTACCTATTGACCTTCCTTCAACGGGGTCATGGTTTGCAGAAATAGCGGCCACATAGACCTTAAGGGTGGAGGGTGACAGCCTACGCTCCAACCCTTGCTGCAAAAAGGTAAGCACGACTCCGACCGAGCATCTTCGGGGATCCTCATTTCTTGAGAAAGCCCATTCGACGAACAGGTTCCACTTCAAGGCGTAAGCATGTCTCGTGGATGCAGCTCTCGCCGAAGTGATGGTGTCTACCACTCCTTGGGGTAGATCACTCAGAACCTCCGCGTCCCGTCCAGGGACCAGACATGTAGTTTCCAGAGGTCTGGACGCGGGTGCCACAAGGTGCCCCGTCTCTGAGTCAGTAAATCCTTCCTCAGAGGAATCCGCCAGGGAGGGGCTGTCGCGAGGAGCATCAGTTCTGGGAACCAGGTCCGAGTAGGCCAGTAAGGCGCCACTAACAGGACCTGCTCCTCGTCCTCCCTGACCTTGCACAGTGTCTGTGCGAGAAGGCTCACTGGGGGAAACGCATACTTGCGAAGGCCCCGTGGCCAGCTGCATGCCAGGGAGTCCGTGCCGAGTGTACCCTCGGTCAGGGAGTAAAAGAGCTGGCAGTGGGACGTCTCTGGAGAAGCAAACAGGTCTACCTGAGCTTTCCCGAAACGTCTCCAGATCAGCTGGACCGACTGGGGATGGAGTCTCCACTCTCCGGGAAGCGCAGCTCGTGAGAGCTCGTCGGCTGCACGGTTGAGCAAACCCGGAATGTGAATGGCACGAAGCGACCTCAGATGCTTCTGACTCCAGAGGAGGAGAGAACGGGCGAGCTGCGACATGCGACGGGAGCGTAGACCACCTTGTCGGTTGATGTACGCAACGGTCGCAGTGTTGTCCGTACGGACCAGCACGTGTTTGCCTCGAAGGCGCCCTTTGAGACGGTTCAAGGCAAGGCGTACTGCCAGCAGCTCTAGGCAGTTGATATGCCAGTGTAGCTGGGGGCTCGTCCAAACCCCCGACACTGCCTGCCCGTTGTACGTGGCTCCCCAACCGGTGGTGGAGGCATCCGTGTGTACCACAGCGTGCCTGGAGACCTGTTCTAAGGGAACTCCTGCCCGAAGAAAAGCTAGGTCTGACCACGGGGTGAAGGTTAGGCGACAGGCCGAGGTTACTTTGACCCGGAGAGTGCCGCGCTGCCACGCTCTCCTCGGGACTCGGCCATGAAGCCAGTGCTGAAGTGGCCTCATATGGAGCAGGCCAAGCGGTAAGACTGCCGTAGCTGCTGCCATATGCCCCAGGAGCCTCTGAAACTGTTTCAGTGGGACCACTTCTCTGCTCTTGAACGTATTCAAGCAGTTCAGCACCGACTGAGCCCGCTCTTGCGTGAGGCGAGCTGTTTGGCTGACCGAGTCCAGTTCCACACCAAGAAAAGAGATCCTCTGCACGGGGGAGAGTTTGCTCTTTTCCCAGTTGACCCGAAGGCCCAAGCGGGCGAGGTGTGCCAACACCAGGTCCCTGTGTTCGCATAACTGCTCTCGAGAGTGTGCTAGTATCAGCCAGTCGTCGAGGTAGTTGAGGATACGAACGCCCTGTTCCTTGAGGGGAACAAGGGCCGCCTCCGCGACTTTCGTGAAGACACGGGGGGAGAGGGACAGCCCGAAGGGCAGGACCTTGTACTGATATGCTCTGCCTTCGAACGCGAACCGCAGAAATGGTCTGTGGCGCGGAAGGATCGAAACATGAAAGTACGCGTCCTTCAGGTCGATCGCTGCGAACCAATCCTGGGGACGAACACATCTGAGGATGTGTTTTTGTGTGAGCATTCTGAAAGGTAGCTTGTGAAGAGCTCGATTCAAGATGCGCAGGTCCAGGATCGGTCGTAAACCGCCGCTTTTCTTGGGTACTATGAAGTAGGGGCTGTAAAACCCTGTCTTCATATCGGCTAGAGGGACCGGCTCTATTGCTTTCTTCGCCAGCAAGGTAGCAATCTCTGCCCGTAGGACAGGGGCATCTGCTACTTTCACTGTAGTGAAGTGGATGCCCCTGAACCGAGGCGGACGCCGGGCGAACTGAATCGCGTAGCCGAGCCTGATGGTCCGGAGGAGCCAGCAAGACGGACTGGGAAGCCCTCTCCAGGCCCCCAGCCAACGTACAAGAGGGACCAGCGGGACCACTGACGTACCTGCGGGGGGGCAGCGAGGTGGAACGCAGGGACCCCGCTCGGGCGTCTCTATGCCGGTCCGAAGCGGGGTCAGGGTGTCTGTGTGTGGTGTGTGCAAGACATTTACCTGCGTTCTGGCAGCTGGTGCGTGAGTAGTCCGTCTTAGCGCACTCTCCAACCGCCCAGCGCCATTTGCTGGCGGGAGGGGAGAGGGGGTGAAGCCCGGGGCTAACCCGTGCAACACCCGCTGTCCCCTCTGGGGACCCAGAGATAGTAGAAACTGCTCTTTTATTGAAAATTTGGGTGTCACCGACCGTGAGGCCGATGACGGGTTTCTTAAAAGAAACTTTTTTAAAGGAAACAAAAGATTCTCCGCCCGGCCCTCCTCCGGGGGAGGGAGTGGTGCGATCACCATCTCCCGAAGAGCAGCTTCCTCCATCTCTGGGTCGCCCGTCTCAGGGACGCTTGTTCTTGCGTTTCCCACTGGTCTTGGTGGGAGCCTGGACGGGCGGGGCGGCCGCCCTGGGACCGGCTCCACGGCGCCGCCGTGAAGGCTGCTGCGCAGGCTGCTGTGGAGCGGGGGCGGAGGCAGGGGGCCGCCCTCGGCGACGAGCAGACCGAGGTGCCGCCGGCGGCTGGGTGGAGGCAGCAGCGGGAGCACGCCGGGGCAGGATATGACTGATGGCCTCAGTCTGCTTCTGGGCGGCCGAAAACTGCTGGGCGAAGTTTTCGACCGCGTCGCCGAAGAGGCCGGTCTGGGACACGGGGGCATTCAGGAACCTGACCTTGTCTGCTTCCCTCATGTCGGCCAGACACAGCCAGAGATGGCGTTCCTGGACCACCATCGTGGACATCGCACGACCCAGAGACCGCGCCGTAACCTTCGTCGCTCGTAGCGCGAGGTCCGTAGCGATACGGAGTTCACGTAGAACTTCCGGGTCGTGACCACCCTCGTACAGGTCCTTCAGTGCCTGGGCCTGATGGACCTGTAACAACGCCATAGCGTGTAGGGCGGAGCCAGCAGCGCCACAAGCCGTGTAGGCACTGCCGATCAGAGCCGACGAGTGCCTACAGGCCCGGGAGGGGAGCAACGGGTTGCCCCGCCAAGTGGAAGCGGCGCCGGGACACAATTGCATCGCCACCGCACGCTCCACCGGCGGGACAGCCGCGTACCCCCGCGCTGGTCCGCCATCAAGGGTGGTGAGGGAGGACGTGCCACTGGAGCGGTTTCTGGCAGTAAAAGGTGCCGTCCACGTCCCAGTAAGCTCATCATGCACCTCCGGGAAGAAGGGCACTGGGGTGGGACGCTGAGAACCAGCGCGGGCCACCCCAAGATACCAGTCATCCAGCCGAGAGGGGTCGGGACGTGATGGAGGGTTCCATTCAAGCCCTACCCTCTCGGCGGCCCGGGAAAGCATAGCCATCATCTCGGGGTCGGTATCCGGCACCGCTGACCGCCCAGTGGACGGCAGCGATCCGGAATCGTCCTCCCCCGAGAAGTCTGGCTCACCCCCCGATGCAGCGATTGACATCCGGTCGTCAGGGGGAGCCCCAAAAGTAATGAGCGGTGCCTCACGAGGAGGACCCGAACACTCTTCTGGGAGCTCCAGATGGAACGGGCTGTCGGTGGAAGGAGGAACCCCCAGCGGATCACCCGCCGGGAAATTCCCCACCGTCACCGTCAGACCAGTCAGCCCTCTGCCAGAGGTAGAGTCCCCCCGGCGTTTGCCGGGGGGAACGGTAGATCTGGGCAGAGGAACTGGCACCCCGCCCCTTTGCAGGAAGCGGAGTCTGGTCCGCAGCTCCGTGATGGACATGCCGCCGCAATGACAGCATGACTCATCCACAAACGCCGCCTGAGCGTGCTCAATACCCAGACACGTCAGACAGCGATCGTGACCATCACCTGGCGCCAGGTAACGACCGCATCCAGAAACGCACGGGTGAAACGGCATTGTGTTTCAAATGCCTCGTCTTTAAAAAGACGTTCACCCGTGATACTCTTTTAGAAACTGCTCTAATGCTGAAGCACACAGGGGAGATGGCCGCTGCGACACAGAAGGCAGGTAGTGCAATCCTTGACTGCGCGCTTTTTCCACCCACAGGAGACCACCACCGCTGACGCGCCGTACCGCCAACACCGCAGTAAGAGTTCTAGTAGAATGGCTCGTTGCGTCTCTCTCAAAGAAGATCGGCTCCGATGCGAAATGCTGTCTATGCATTGCACCTGCTGTGTATTTATGCTCACGCTGTGATCAGCGACAGCTGGATGCAATCATGCATGCCAATGTGCATTGGCTCGTTTAGTTTACACACGAAGAGGATTGGTATCTCTAAAGCGATATCCCAATTCGTCGGTCTCCGACGTGACGTCGTAGAGACCGACTGAGAGGGAACTATTGTGCTACTTTTTATAAAAATTTCAAACATGTCAAATAACTTGGATGCCCTCAATATTAAATATGGTAAATGAATAAAACATTGTACACTAATCTACACTATTTTAATGCTGCTATGGGACAATGTGATAGACACCTTCCAGGGGCTAAATATAATTCAACTGAAAACAATGTGCTTTTGTAAAATAAACAGGGTACGCTCTCTGTTGTCTTTGTCTACATCACCTCTTTTCCCAGACACGTAAATACGTGCCTCCCAGACATTAGAAATATATGTATTTTACCGTCTAAACTCAGCTCTAATGTAATCACGCCCACAAGCGGCTCCACTTTTCAAATTTTAAACATCCATGCGAGACTCGTGGACATATAGGTAAACACCCACATCACCTCCCTAAACAAAAGCGAACATTCATCAAGTTCATCTTGGCTACTCTTTGTTTCTGGATAAACCAGAATTTACCTCAGAAGAAGAGTGTCACGCAAAAATTATAGTAAAGACGCATTTTATTGTCAGTAATGATAATGCCGTTGTAACTAGGGAAACAATAATTTGATTATTCCTTACTAGAAAAAAGTAATGCCATTAGTAATGCTGCTAATTTATAACGTTATTCCCATCACTGTTCGTGAGCGTGCACAAACATCAACAGCTCTGACGTTTTCAGCACTGACTAATCTAAGCGCCAAGTTCAACAGAAACACTTTTGATTGGTTCAAAAGGCTCAAAATGGCACAAAACAGCACGTAAACACAATCTGATGCAGTGGGAGGCTCAACACTGCACAAAACAGCACATAAAAGCAATATGATGCAGTGGGAGCGAATCCAAATGTAATTCGGTGAATTGACATCTTGACATTAATTTTAGTCGCGACAGCTGTAATTTGTTGTTTAATTTTGCAGGGGCATTTTTTCCCCTTTTGTCTTGAATTTATGAGGCAATTTTGTTCATTTTTGTGGCCTTTTTGCCACAAGCCCTTGTTCATTTCCGTAGGTAAAAGGCATAATGTGTTCCCACCTAAAGCAATAAATAAACTGCAGAGGATTTGCATGCTGTGTAGTCTTTGGACACTTGTTTTGTCAGAACTTTTTTTGCTTCAGCATTTCTTGATGAAAATGATATTTTTGTTATGATCCATTGCAGTCAGAAATGCCCTTTATGCTTGATAGGCTGAAAAGTATTAGTGGTGCATATTGAGCAGGGCAAATGAGAGTGCAGTTGTCCCTGAATAATGTAGAATAGCCATTGATTAGTCATATTATTGATTTCCTTTTATAAGTTACTTTGTTCCATTTTCCTCAGAGCCTTTTCTAATGGCACAAATGGGGTCTTTAATTCCAAGTGGAAGCTCAGCAGGAAATGAACACAATTCATCTTATTATACACTATTAAACTAAACATCTTAGCTGGTTGCACAATTGGAGTGAATAGAATGGAGCAGAATATTCCAGAGTAGAATAAAACTGAAGTGAACTTCTGTGCATTTGTTCATGTAGTTGTAATGCAGATGGTGCAGTCTTTGCCAGCTGACACTGTCTACTATATTTAGAATGTGAGAGACAGACTGTACAACTACAATATAGAGGACGGCAATGGGGGAATAGAAGCGCGGTGTACTGTAGTGCTCCCAACAGGCCTGCATGCACCTGTCATAAATGAACACCTTTTTTTAGGAGCATGGTAGCATGCTTGCATGACATGATCTTTAAAACTAGGACTTGTTTGAATGATTAGTGCATTAAGTAATAATACACATTCTAGCAATAATATTCATTCTAAGGTTTTAGCATGAAAGTGATACTTGAAAGTGATCAGATGAATCTGAAAACACACTCACACTTCATCCAATTGGTTGCCAAGCCCACTAGAATTTATAGCCTGTAATTTGTCTCTCCTCTCCTGACTACTGCAGTCAGCATTCCGAGCGGACCTTCAATTACTGTGCGGCCTGCATTCAAACCGACTTCATTATTATTTATCTGCCGTGTGAGCTTAAAATATTTCTCGTAATGTCAATTTTATGCAAGCCAATTAAAACGTGTGTAGCTGAAGCAGCATATGAGGCATAGACATCTAATGAGATTAGAGAGTGCACATGGTTGTTTGAGGGGGATTGGGGAGGGGGTGCGCACTCATAAACTCTTCCTTCTGTAATGAAGAGACATATTTATGGCAGCGATTTTGGAAAGTGTCCTCTAGAGTCACTGGAAATGTGCACGCGTCACTCCTCCCTGCCTTGTAAGATTCATTTGGCCATTCTGCATTGGAATTGCCATCGATTGTAAGCGTAGCAAAAGATGTGAGAAAATGCATAACTCTGTCAAATGAGAGTGTAAAGTCTGACAGAAGTCGATGATGCATCGATGCACGTAAAAATGATCCCTTGCTGGAAGTTGCTGCTCAGTGTGTATATTATATCAGCGTTGGTAAGAGAGCAGTCTGCTGTTGTCATGGAAATACTGGAAAGTGTGTTAGTATTTCGGGCTTGTCATCACCCTGTTTATGCTTGTTGCCAGATCTTCTGGTAAGCATAAATGAATCTGTCTGATGTTGTTGAGGAATGTAAATGCAGTGCGTTTAAAATGCTAAATCAGTCACATGGTCACTTCGCACACACTTGGTGGTGCGTTAGACCTTCACAACTTTTTTAATTATCAGGATGTCTACATGAGTAGATCATATAATGTGGTGTGATCTTCATTTGCATGATAATAAAAATAAGCATGGAATCATTAAAGGAATAATGATTGTCACAACCTCAGTATATCAGAAAATTCTACTGTGGATTGTCAGGGCATTATTGTCATGGCATATTTTGCTGTTATGATTGTGCTGGTATCTTAAGAACTACCATGGACAGCTGACTTCTGAGTTTCACAAAGCTAGAAATTAATCTTTTCCAATAAATTTAAATTGATTTGTACTTTTTATGGACATTATTGGGCTGTTAGTAAGCAAAGAAAAGGATCAACAAAATCTTTGCAATGCAGAGAAAACACAGTAGCTGTATCTGAAATGGCATTTAGATACATTTACACACAGTTTAATGCCACTCAGAGGGACATGGAATGTTTTACAGTGTTTTGACAATGTCGCATACTAGGGATGTAATGGTATTATCATGGTTACACAATGATATGAAATGATAGGTCTTCCAGGCAAAAAGTTTTTTAAAGTTTAAAGTTTTGAAAATATATTTAACTTCTCATTCTAACATGAAGGTCTTTGAAGTTGTGTTTTGGGCTATGGCACAGTATCTGTCAAACAAACTAAAATCAAAAGCACAATATGGCTTAATCTCTTCATTCAGTCTTTTCGCTGCATGTTTCAAATTGAAGCGCACACTTCATTCATGTGATCAGCTCGTGATCCGGTGTTTTCCATAAAATAAAATAAAACTCTGCTGTTTCCATCAAAATAAAAGCTTAAAAGAGCAGTATGAATTGCTGACTCTTTCAAGTGTAGAAATTAGGAAAAAAGTATTGTAATTTCCCTACTGCAATGTAAAGCAAAAATAATATACCTATGGAATATTCATTTTAATTTCTTTTACAGTGCAATTGTAAAAAGAGGGTTGAGTCCCCTTAAAAGTTCAGGTATAAGTCCATTCACTGACTTTCTTTTCTTTTCTTTTTTTTTCTTTTTTTTTTTTTACTTTTCTTAGTTAAGAACATGGGTTGGAGCTCTTTATTTCGAACTTTCAAAGTGCATTAAATAGAATAATTTAACTTTAAAAAATTTTTTCCAAGTCTTCATTTCTTTTTTTTTAAATATAGCAAAAATATCGTATCATGGACTTTGTGATATCATCGTATTGTGAGATTTTAATATCGTTACATCCCTATGGAATACTGATACTTGAAATTATTTAAAAATGAAAAGATACTTTAAATGTGAAATTAAAACTGCTTGAAGGTGGCAGCAAATCACTGTCTAGTGACTCATTGCGTTTGATCACAGTCATTTAAACGTTTGATGCATTCTGGGTGACTGTTTAGAATAATTTTGTTGGCAAAATAGAGCAAAAACAGGAAATATGGTGTCTAAAATGTAAGTCTCTTAATATTAAACTCTTGTTTATTGAATTGTTGTATAAAATCATTCTAATATGCTGATTTGCTGTTTAAGAAACATCTCTCATTATTATCAATGCTGAAAGCAAGTGTTATGCTCATTTTTTTTCTGAAATCTTACTAATCCTAAACTTTTAATGGCAGTGTATATTAGTGGTAGGCATTTGTCTTGTGATTTTTAGCCCGCACTTAACAGCTCTCCACACATGTGCATATGCATGTACGGTGCATGCATTTACACAATTCCCTGTACTCTCAGCCATATGTACTGGAGCTGGATGTATAATTGGATTTATAATTCATAATGTACCTCAGCTGCCCTGTAGTAAGCCTGGATCAAGAACTCTCTCTAGCACGGCTGCTCTGACTTCAAAAAAGAAAGCGTTGAGCTTCAATGAGAGGTTGCTGCATGTTGTAAGCATGTTGTACAGTCTGCTGTTCCCATGCATTACTGCATACAGCTGAACTGTTATAATTTGAGACAATCCTGTCAGCGCTTAAAGCTTTCAGAACTTTAGAGACCTTAGTGTTTTATTTGTCTGATAAAAAGCTGCAATAGCATAGCGCCGACCTTCACAACCACAAAGGTGTTGTATACTGTGTGCTGTATGAATTGCATTTTTCATTCTCTAACAAAATGATCAATAATAATAGAGTACACCACTGCAAAACAGACAGCCAGAGGAGAGAGAAAGACAGAAGGAGAAAAAGCCATGCGGAGGACAGGAATAACAATGAGGAATAGGAGGAGCCTTGGTTCAACAATGCACAGGGAATAACTCAGAGGAGCAGTCGCTCCAGAGCCGAAGAGGAACTGTCAGAGAGCTGCGCTAGACAGAAATAATTGATAGAGCGCTATGTTCTTAGTTCACCCTGCTCATTATTTTGTGTTGTTTCTCCATTTGTCCAACAACGCTATGAGGAGACTTTCATGGCGGCAGTTACTCTATTTGTACTCGTCTCAAACATCTCATCCTACATTTGAGAGGGTGCGGCTTTGCTTTGAAACTGGACTCAGAAAGTCTTTCTAAAACACTCCAATGCTCAGACAGGATAGAGTGAAGCCCAAATGACTGGGAATGCACAGCAGATGCTCCTTTATCAGTACTCGCATTTTTCTCACATTTGGAAGTAAGAAATGTGCCAGGGGAAGCTGTCTAGAGACGAGATCTGAGAGTCACATTGACTGAAGAGTAAAACAGAGGGCTGGATAAAGTCTTTAGCGACGTGGCAGTGATGTTCAAGGGCCATCTAGAGGCCTGGCACAAACACTATATATTCTTCAGTCTAGTACCATCCAGTCTAAACAGGCCATTTTGCTCTCTGGATATTATTTATTTATAGGATGTTGCCTATTCGTGTCAAATACTTTAAATATTTTAACCAAAATGTTGTGGCAGTAACCTACCATACTATACAAACAAATGTATACTAAGCAAACTATTTCAGCTTATTACAATACATTTTAAGGTATATAAGGAATCTGTAAAAAATGTGAGTGGTGCACGATGTGAGGGTGGTTGCCAATTGTATATATTAATTGTGAAATGTGAAATGTTTACTTGAAGTACCCCTTGAGATTTGAAGATATTTCAATAATTTAACAACACATTTGGATGTTTAATGTTCTGTGATATTGTTTAATGGTCACATGGCATTTAAAGGAAACATGACAAGTAAATGGTAAAATATTAACGGTAATGGTAATCTTTTAGTAAGTGTATTTTTAAATTTTTTTTACACTGCCGTTCAAAGGTTTGGGATCAGTAAGATTTTTTAATGTTTTTTAAAACATTATTTTATTGTGAAATATTATTACAGCTTAAAATAATGGTTTAAAATATAATTTATTCCTGTGATGCAAAGCTGAATTTTTATCAGCCATTACTCCAGTCTTCGGTGTCACATGATGCTTCAGAAATTAATCTAATATGCTGATTTATTACTTTATTAATGATGAAAACAGTTGTGCTGCTTAATAATGTGATTGTTTATTCATTATTCTTTAATGAATACAAAATTAAAAAGAACAGCATTTATTCAAAATAGAAATCTTTTTTAACAGTATAGGTCTTCTATATTCTATTTGAATATATTTTAAAATATAATTTATTCCTGTGATGCAAAGCTGAATTTTTATCAACCATTACTCCAGTCTTCCGTGCCAAATGATCCTTCATAAATTAATCTTATATGCTGATTTATTGCTTTATTAATGATGAAAACAGTTGTGCTGCTTAATAATGTGATTGTTCTTTCATTATTCTTTGATAAATAAAAAGTTAAAAAGAACAGCATTTATTCATAATAGAAATCCTTTTGAACAATTTAAGTCTTTGCTATCACTTTTTATCAGTTTAACATATTCTCAATAAAAGTATTAATTTCTTTCAAAAAAAGAAAGAATAACAATTTATTGATCACAGAATTTTAAATGATAGTTTATATTGTTACAAAAGATTTATATTTTAAATAAATGCTATTCTTTTTAACCTTTTATTTATTAAAGAATCCTGAAAAAAGTATCACAGGTTCAAACTAAATATTAAGCAGCAAAACTGTTTTCAATATTAATAATAAACCAGCATAGTAGAAAGATTTCTTAAGGATCATGTGACACTGAAGACTGTCAGTAATGATGCTGAAAATTCAGCTTTGCATCACATGAATAAATTACACTTTAAAATATATTCACATAGAAAACAGTTAATTTACATTGAAATAATATTTCACAATATTACTGTTTTTTTCAAGAAACGTAAAAAAACCCCATAAAAAATCCCAAACTTTTCGAATGGCATGTGTATATATATATATATAGGGCTGCAAGTATGACTTATTTTATCACTAATTAGAAGTGTAAATTACAGTGCTATTCAAGCTTCTATTATGGCAGTATACAGGTAAAATGATGTAAATTTCTATCCACAAATCCCTACAAAAAATGTTGAAATAGTGTAAATATGTATATAACATTTACCTGTATTGAAATTATTTGTTTTTTTTTTCATTAAAATTAATTAAATGCAGCCACATTTATTTATTTTTATTTTACATTTTATTTAATCAACTCATGAAAACCCAGAGGTTCACAAACCCACATTTGGGAAAACCAGCATCAGTGTAGGCATCTATAAGTGAAAATCATAGCCTGATTTTAACTATCTGCATGATTTAAGGTATAATTCATATATTCAGTATGCGCATCAAATCCCTAGTAATCTGCTAATAATTGATCAGTCCCTGTGTAAGATTATACAACCCTCTGTTGTTTACCATTACAGCACTGTGATCACTATTTTAAGCAATGTTAATAAAAACTATTTAATATTAAAAATACATTCAAAAGCATTTTTCTGAGGCAGTGAACTTCAGATTGCTACAGGTCACTACGATGTCTGCAGAGGAATTAAACTCACAGTTAGGAAAGAAAATAGGAATATCATGCAATATATCAGATGTTAGATTACAAAAAAAAAAAAAAAAAAAACATTTAAAAGTTTTAGAGGATTTTTGTCACATTTAATAGCATTTTTGACCCAGCTCAGTGTGCAGTGCGATCTCAAAGCATCTCTGGATCAGATGTCTGAACCCACCTGCTGTAAACCAATCTGTGGGCCATCAGAAGCTCAGTGATCTCTGTCTCGGCCTGTTCGTGGCCCAAACTGATGTCATGTATTTACTCTCTCAAGGCAGATGGGACTGATGGAGGGAGGCAGTGATTTTGCCAGCTCTGAAAACTGGAGAAGATGGTGTAATTATGAGAGTGAAGTTTCAGCTGGTCGGGTAGCACAATGCCGCAGGATACGCGAGATGCTCAGTTACTAGCTGCAAACCACCCTTCCTGAGAGACGCAGATGCTGATGTGTGAATAATGGATACTATTGTCTTGTCTTTCTGTCTCTTGTCATTTTATCAATTCTCAGGACTCGTGATTGATGCATGTCTCTCTTATTTTTTTCTCTCCTTCTCTCGCTTATTCCCTACATGAGATTATTATTGCTCTCTCTCCCCTAGTCTCTATTTTTTGTATTTCTCTACGGCCTGTGGAAAGGTTGAAACAGAGTCTAATGTACCAGCCACTGGGTTTAATTAGCATTGTGCCCTTGGGAAAGCAAAGGAACTTTCATTTCTTTTTCTTAGAAGTTTTCTGTTTTGAATTAAGTTCTGGATCGCCTGAATTCTTTCAAGAGCCAGTAATGAGGAGCTGGTGATGATGTTGCAGAATGCTGCATTCTTCCTCCTGCTCACTCTCTCTGTTGCTCACGCAGTCCGTTTGTCTTACTTCCTCTTGCTCTCTTCGCTTCTGCAAAAACCTCAAGAGTTTTCAGCCAATTAAGTTCTTTGCTTGTTGCACAGAGGAACGCTTCATGAAAAGAGAGGAATGCTCGGTGGACTCTGATGCGTTTGAAGAAGAACTGGTCTTGCAATTATACAAACTGTCTTATGAATTACTTTATTGTAATTGCATCATTGGAGAGATGAAACCAGGCCAGCAAATTGAAGACATTTTTATTTGTGCATCACCTTTTAAATTTACAATAGTGTTTATCATATATAATATATACCATTTTACATCACTTTTTATACATTAGCATGGAGTAGGTCTGCAAGATGCTTAATGAAAAATGAAAGCTTTCACAAACCCAAGAGGATTATCATTACAGTATGAAGATTAAAAAAAAAAAACTCTCGAGATGTACAGTATTTATTTTCACTGAACATAAACAGTGACTTCAACCTTTTTATTTTTTATTAATAATAATAATATTAAAGGAATAGTTCACCCAAAAATTAAATGTTATCACTCTTAGGCTATTCAAGATGTATAAAGATGTAGATGAGTTTGTTTATCAGAACAGATTTGTAGAAATTTAGCGTTACATTACTTGCTCAGTAAGATCCTCTGCAGTGAATGGGTGCCATCAGAATGAGAGTCCAAACAGCTGATAGAAACATCACAATAATTCACAAGTAAGCAATCCACAAACTATGTGTTTGTAATATACAAATCCATTATCAGGAGGATTTTAACCTTAAACCGTTGCTTTTGGCTAAAATAGTCCTCTATCCATAATATTGCTTTCTCCAGTGAAAAAGTCTCATCTGATTCTGAATCAGATTGGCGGATTACTTGTGGGTTATTGTAATGTTGTAATGTTTTTATCATCTGTTTGCATTCTTATTCTGACGGCACCCATTCGCTGCAAAGAATCCACTGGTAAGCAACTGATGTAATGCTAAATCTTTCCAAATCTCTTGCAATGAAGAAGAAACTCATCTACATCTTGGATGGGCTGAATGGTGAATACATTTTAGGTGAATTTCATTTTTGAGTGAACTATTCCTTCAATATAATTAATGTCCATCTGTATTCAACCTTTTTTTTTCTCTGACAAAAATTACTGATTATATAGAAGCTGATTGTATTGACTAGAGCACAAAGGCAGCTGTAAAACATCTTAAAGTATTGACCACCTTCTTCCAAAGAACTGCAGGCCAGATTCCTAGATGATAATGCTTTATATACATTATGCGCTCATGCCAAATAGCCCATTATGCTGTGTTAGTAATATCAAAGCATTTGGATGTGAAGACAGTGTGCTATAAATTAAAATTAACAATGAAATTAGCAATAGTCAGCAAATAAAATAGAGAAAGTGCATCTACATATGAAAGTTAACATGTTAAAAATTAATGCATTAATCATATGGGATTACTATGTATTATTTAGTTGTGCCATTTATATATTTATTATATTTGTACATTGTGATGAAAGGCCCTTTTTACGGATCATTGACACAAATTGCTAAACCCAATAATTCTTAAATATGCTTTCATCGTATATGGGCCATTCTACAGAATTGGTCCAAAGTCAGAGTTAGAAACATTTTTGAAAAAAATGTATGTAAAAAGGATGTATCCAATTTACACATTTCTAGTAATTGTGCAGTTAATTCTTATATTTTTAAAAAGTTTTAAAATATTTGTCCTCTCCCCAAATTTGTCACTAGCGAAACACAGTAATAATAATTTAATTAGAAGGGTTATATTGACCTGTTAAGATTTTGCTTAGATCTACATTGTAAATATATACAAATGTAAATGTATATATATAATTTTATAAATATAATATTATAAATATTTTTCAGTGGTAAATAAGTAACAATTAAATTTTTTAACAATATTTCAAGTGTAATTTATGAGATTTGTTGAATCCAATTTTTATTTGTAAAAGGCAAAATAATATGTGCAAAAATTATTTCAATATCATTTTCATAAGTAATTTAGGGGTTAGGCTTCAGGATAGCCACCTCCCAATTGCAAATACCCACTAAATGATGATTTTATATATATTAGGCTTACTGATATTATAAATATTATTGTGGGTTTCAATAGATAATAGAAGTATCTTAGTGAAAAATCTAAGATTCGAATACTTAGATGCTTTTTAAATGTGGGCCAATTCTGTAGAATGGCCCATATATAACAGCAACTTTTTTTTTTAATTTCTTCTTTCGTGTTCAGTGGATGAATTGTATAGGTTTGGAGCAGCATGAAAGAGTAAAAGACGACACAATTTCTTATTTTAGGGTGAACTATCCCTTTAAGGAGCACAAAGCAATTTACACAGCAAACAGAGGTGTAATTAATCACAGAGCAGAGAGCTCCATCACTTACATAACAAACTTCTTAGCATTATACTACAAAAATGAACAAAGAGGGAAGGAACAAGATAAAGAGGAGCACAGTGAGAGACGAGAAATGAGGAACAAGCAAAATGAAAGAGAAATTGAGGACACGATCTGTGTGTCTAAAAAGTTAGGATGTACAGTAAATCAGAGTATGTCCTCGTTTTGCATGTTACAGTATGTCTTTGCATTATTATTTTTGCTTCAGTACATACTCAGTAGACTCTTTAGTGCTCATACATTACCATATCTTGATGATGAAACTAATTAAGTCAGCTGTAATTTCCTAGTGTTGGGCAATGTATCTTCCAGTCTAGTCTCAAATTGCACACCCACGACCACCTATAATCTATTCACTGACCGTCTGTGCGTATTGCACACAAATCTAGCAAGAGCTGGCTTGAATTACCAGGTTAAATCTCATCCCTGGCATTACGCAACCTCCAAGACCAAGAGCACACAGGTGTTTTAATCATCCTGTCTGGAAACAAAGTCATAACTGATCTGGATTGCTCCTTACAAACCTTTAGTCTAAGATCTGGCTATACAAGACTACTTCCAGCCTAACTTTGAGTGTTGACTATAGCATCACAATGAAACCCATTCATCTTTATGGCTTCTACTTGGTGTGTTACTCCAATGAAATCATGGGAATTGTCTAGTCAGCAAAAACCCTTGGTTGATTTATTCTCGATTTCATCTGCACGTATAATAGTTTCAATAAAAAAAACTTCCAGCGATATCCTTTTCCAATTAGCCTGCCTATAAACAAGTCTCACTTTCAGCAAAAAAGAATGAGAGCAAGAGTATGGTGTCTAATTTAATTTATCCTGCCTGGGAGAAGGGAAGCACAGTGATTTAGACTGTAAGTGTTGTAAAAAGTGCACAAAGGCCTTTCATTTGTCTTCATCACCCTATTTCCTTTGCGCATAATCATTCATTTCACTTTTTTCTGGACTGATTCGCAACAGCAGTGTTTTTATAATCAGGGTTAGTAGAAGTAACTAAAAAAAAAAAAAAATAGTTACTTATCTGAAATTATATCTTTATACACTACCAGTCAAAAGTTTTTGAACAGTAAGATTTTTCATGTTTTTAAAGAACTCTCTCTGCTCACCAAGAGTGCATTTATTTGATCCTAAATACAGCAAAAGCAGGAATATTGTGAAATATTTTTTACTATATGAAATAACTGCTTTCTATTTGAATATATTTTAAAATGTAATTTATTCCTGTGATAAAAGCTGAATTTTAAGCATAATAACTCCAATCAAATTTTGCGTTTGTAGCACTATAAATTGCATACATTTTGTTTCACTGGAAATTAGATTGCTAGAGAGGCAAATCCCTTAGCAGTGCTCAATGTTTGGGGCCATCAAATATGTTTTGTTTGTGAATGTCAAACAGGAGTGTTTATGCACAGTTGTTTTTTCCCTTTGGAATTAAAAATGTCACAGAACATGATATTACTGTAAGTAAGCATGCATATTAATCCAGAATGAGTGGTGTGGGTGAGCAATACATAGTCACACAATGTGCAATGTGTTTTGATTGCGGATAACTGGATTGAAGTTGATCCCGAACCTCTCTTATTCTTTCTGTTTCTCTCAAGGGCAGGGTGGGCCATGCCATTCGGCTGTTTAAAACCTGGAGAGAAGAAGGACTACAGCAGTCCAACAGAAATCACAGACAAATATGATCTGGGCCAGATTGTTAAATCGTAAGTGGTTCTCAAATGCACGTTTTGTAAGGGATAATATGCAGTCAGCCAGTGATTAGCACAAAATATATTCAGACAGGCTCTTGTATCATCCCAAAGGGGTTTATTTTGTTATGATAATCGACTGACTGTGCATTATCCCTCTAATTATACTGCCACTCACCAAATAAATGCATATAAAATGTTGATTCAAGTTGATTTGATTATGTGAGTATATGGAGTGTTATGAGAGACATGAAATTAGTACAGTGTAGGAAAGTTATGGAAAATGTTTTACCGAATGATGTGACTGACCAATTAAAGTACAGATTTCCAGCTGTGTATAAATACAGCAAGTTCATTTTTATGTGAATTATTCCATAATTTCAGTTCTAATTTTCTACAGTAAGTTCTATTGTAATTAGTGCAATAAAATCATTTTCTTCTCAAGGGAGGAGTTCTGCGAGATCTTCAGGGCGAAGGATAAGAACACACTCAAAATGTACACCTGCAAAAAATTCCTGAAGAAAGATGGAAGAAAAGTGCGGAAGGCTGCCAAAAATGAGATTGTCATCCTAAAGATGTGAGTTACAAACCCTTTACATTCATTTTGTAGAATGGGCTGTCCTCAGCTCTTTTGATTTCATTTGGTCTAAGGAGAACCATGTTTTTGTAGTCATAATTTTCATTCATTAAGAATGATTCTTAAAGCTCCATTAAACACTGTTGAACAACAAGGATGATTTGTTTATTGCCGAAGCTCGCATATCCTCATTGCTAGTTTGTTGTCACTTTCAAAAAAAAAGTTTATTTTTCTATTTTTGCAAATCACTTAGGGCTGTTACAAACAACTATTTTGGTAATCAAATAATCGGTCGATTATTCTGGTGATTAATCGAGTAACTGGATAATTATAATACTTTTTTTGTGACAATAAAAGTAGACCTAAGCCAACAACAACCTTTAAAGTTACTTAAAATACATATATAATAGCAATGAGGCAATAATAATTAGTTCAAATAAAGTATCAAAAGTAAGTAATCATATGGTTTTATTGAAAAAAAAACTTAAAATACATAATGTAATCTAATTGCATGTGTTGATTAATCGCAAATAAAATTTTGCTGTGAAATTACCCACAAAAGATCATTTAAAGCCATTGTTATGTCAAATGAGAAAGTATCAAGTAGACATTACATATAATAGCTTTAGAGAGATTTCTTTTTGATTCAACATAAAATGTATTACACACAAACATTTAGGCTACAGTGGCATAACATAAACTTTGGAACTTAAAAGAAGATAATTTGTGAACCATCTCAGTATTTTTGTTCATACAGTGAATTACCAACAGTCTTCTTTTTCAGTTTTAATGAAATGATACTCTAAATAAGAAACTAAAACTGCCAGCAGGTGGCGGTAAATGTCTTTAATCATTTGATTCGTTCAAACTGCTGATTCATTCAGGAATGAAGTAAACGGCTCAGTTTATGAATAGGCTATTGAATAATTGGATTCGTTCAAAATGTGGATTCATTCAGAGACTAAACAACGATGTGTTGCTCACAGACGCATATCAGTTCTGTGGTGGCTTTAAAGATAATATTTTCTCTGCAAAATTGAGCAAAACAGTTAAAATATAACAGAATATTGACTTTTTTTTTATACAGAACTGTGTAAAATCACTTTCATGTGGTATCCCTTATCATATTATATAAAT
This sequence comes from Garra rufa, assembly GCF_049309525.1. Taxonomy (NCBI): domain Eukaryota; kingdom Metazoa; phylum Chordata; class Actinopteri; order Cypriniformes; family Cyprinidae; genus Garra; species Garra rufa. The sequence continues at coordinate 9,884,589 of NC_133380.1, read as the reverse complement.
ATGAGGCAAAAACTCATACACTGACATTTTCCCCCTCGAAATCTTAAATTTTAGGAGCGTAACTAAATTTATGGAGTTCTTACCCTGCATCATATTTGTCATCAGTCAACTGTATGAAATATAAGATGTAAGAAATATAAGAAGAACAGCCTGACGATTGTTTTTTGCTTTACTGCATGAACAAAACAAAATTGAATGGAAATGTCTACTTAATCTTTATTATTTGACCATTTCTTTATGACAGAAATGCTACAGTCAAAATAAAAGTCTAAACCCTCACGTTTTGATGTCTTGATACTTTTGATACTTTATTTGAACTAATTATTATTGCTTCATTGCTATCATATATGTATTTCAAGTCATTTTAAAGGCTATTGTTTACTTAGGTCTATTTTTATTACTACAAAAAAATTATTATAATATAATATACTTGATTAATCGTCAGAATGATCAACAGATTACTTGATTACCAAAGTAATCATTAGTGACAGCCCTACTGCAAATGGAGCCGCACTGAGATGCATGTATGTAACCTACACACATGTAAATTATTAAAGCGCATATATTATTCCTGCATCGCATATATTTAATTGAATCGTAGCATTTGTGAATTCACAATAGTATTATGCTTTATTATGATTTTTAAATGGGTTTAATATAACATGCAGCCTTGAAAAACTCTCACACACAGCCCTAAAATCAATTACAAATTTTGATAGATGCAATTTATTAATGACCTATTGTCACTGTGTAAGGTCTGAAAAATGTCCAGTGCAATATGTGAATGCAAACTACTGTACATAATCCTCATTTGAATAACACATCCAGTTTAAATGGCACAAAGATTGAGGTTTTGTAAGAGTTTCAGTTTTAGTAAAACTCATAAGTTTCTTTTTTTTAAAGTTAGTAAAACGTGATTTTGAATACGTCAAAATGATAGTGAAACGTCTATTTTAACAAAAAAGCATCCTGACTTTGTGGAGCCATGCGTAGCCTGTGTTCATTATCGAGATTTTCAGTCCTCTCAGAAGTGGGGAAAGTACATAAAGCACCTAATGATGCAACACATTTTGTTAAATACACCAAACATGTCAAAGCCTTTAAGATATTAGATAGAAAAGCTTTGCACAGTGTATGATCATATATGATTATACTGCATCTAAAAAGCTGATCTAGCGTGAGCGGAGTCATCAGATTCACTGATGTCACTTTGATCCCGCAGTGCTGCATTTGTGTCCCGCTCACAAATCACAACAGCTCATGAATAACACATGAAAGAAATGTCACTTTTAGAATGAGCAGTTTTTTTATGGGTTCACCTTTAGTTCCCCTCTCTGTTGCTGGCATAAGTGCACATTGGTGTCTTCAGAGCATCATCAGTGTATTCATTTCTTAATTTAAAAGTTGGCTGACAAAATTCTGAAACACTTCTTTATAGTGTCAGTGTTACATAATGAATAACAATATACAAGCTGGAATTAAAATGTAATATGCTTTAAGGAAAGTTTCCTGTAAACTTTTGATCTGCAATTTATTTAAATAAGCTTTTTCATAATGCGTATTGTTGAAAATTTACTTTAAAATAAGAATAATGGATTACAAACAGTCGCAAGAAAAAACATCATTAGATTTTATAGATGAAGATGAAACCGTGGAAGGAACTGAGACCAGGCTGGCGAAGCTTCATCCTCAGGCTGGCGTCTATTTGAAAACAGTTACACAAATCATACATACATAAATGCTGATTTGAACAGATGCGATTCAGCCGCAGAGCATTAATAATAATACTGACATTTGTTGTTTAATTAAATATGATTATAGCGGATATAGGAATCCATGTGATATGCAAATATTAGAATGCAGGCGTGTATGAGTGGCGTTGGATGACTCTGCGGTGGCAGATGGGACACGAGTGTGGGGTTGATGGCCGGCCGGGATAAATCTGGGCACGAAGCTACATGTGTATCAACCTCCTGTGTGTTGCAAACTGTCTCCTAACTGATTGTCCATCTCTTCTTCCCAGGGTGAAACACCCCAACATCCTCCAGCTGGTCGATGTCTACGAGACCCGGAAAGAGTACTACCTTTTCCTCGAGCTGTAAGTCCTGAAATCAGTTCATGAGAATTTCTTACATAAAAAGAATTTAAACTAATTTACTGGAAATTAAATGAAAATTAAGTTCAAAAGCATGTGGCCTTCAAGTATTTTCAAATTCAGAAAGCATTGCCTCAAAATACACAATTAAAATAACAAATTAGAAGTAGAACAGACTGTTTGATGTTTTTAAATATTTACATTTAAAGGAATTATTAACCCTGTAAAGTCTGACGTGAAATAATAGTAGAGTTCTATCAAATCAGTTTTATTTTTTGGCCAAAATTTCATTTTATTTTTTTCCAAATTCTGTTTTATTCCATTTTAATTTCCCTGGATTATTTTTTTTATCCAATTTAACATTTCTGGACTCTGTTTTAATGGTTGAATTAAAATGTTGTAATCAAAAGGCATTTATTAAAACAATTAATTGAAGTATTTTAATTTTAACAAATTAAATTTTTTAAGGCCCTATGAAATACATTTTATTTTTTCTAAAAATTTTCTCAAATTTATAAAAACTACTTAATTTATTATTTTTGTTTTTATATTATTTTTTTTTTCAGAAATTTGAAACTTGTGTACTTTTATTTTCATTTGATTAAAACAAATGTTGTATACTTTCAACAGAAAATTAAACAATATATTATTCATATTATTATTACATTTAGACATGCATTCTATTATACAATAGTAATATATTTCTGCCACAGTTTCTTCAAATTAAACCTAACTTTTATTTTGAGGGATGGCTGTCAAGAATCGCCTTTAAAGTTGTTCAAATGAAGTTCTTAGGTATGCATATTACTAATCAAAAATTAAGTTTTGATATATTTACGGTAGGAAATTTACAAAATATCTTAATGGAACAAAAAAATTGATCATTTTAACCCATACAATATATTTTTGGCTATTGCTACAAATATACCTATTCTACTTAAAAGTGGTTTTGTGGTCCAGGGTCACAAATGTCTTAGCAATATGTAACAATTTTAAACAAGCATTGAAAGCAGCCGTCTGTCTCTCAGCTGCTGTATGCAGAGGGCAAAATATTGACATAAAAATTGCAGAAAACTAATTCCTCTGGCATAGGTTGTTTGGTGACAAAGGTTTCCCTTATTCATGTTGATACTGACTTCAAGAGGCTAAAGCCGCAGCTGCTGTTTCCTGAAACATAACAGAAATAAGCCCTGCACTCAAACTGTCCTAGCACGATTATACCGCCTCGTCCTTGTCACATTCCTACCTGTCTGTTTGGATTTGCATTCATAATTTTAATGCCTCGTCCCTGCTGTACGCCGTGTGTGTGGCGTGGACTGGATGATTTGCATCTGCTACACCTGCATGATCAAGTAAAGCTTTTGAAGGGGCCAAAGCAGGGTGTGAATAATTCATAATTTCACAGAAAAAAAGTAGCTCACATGTTGTTTTCTTGCAGAGCCACAGGTCGGGAGGTGTTCGACTGGATTCTGGATCAAGGCTATTATTCTGAGAGGGACACCAGCAATGTTATCAGACAGGTGATGGAGGCAGTTGCTTACCTGCACAGCCTGAAGATCGTTCACAGGAACCTAAAGGTACACTGCACAGTGCCCTCTGGTGGTCATCCAGTTCATAATTAATTAACCCCATTACCTAGAAACTTCCACTGCAACACAATTCTGTTTTGGTTTTTCAAATCCATTATTTAGGACTGCACTTGATTTATTTTATGTTATGATATTAGATCTGTTTGTTTATTGTTGTCAAAATCCAACATTGGCATAATGTTGTAAAAAAAAAAAAATCAGTAGTTGGTACTAATACTGGTGAATTTTCACAATTTTCAACATTACAGCAACAACTATTTTTAAGGCCTCTTCTGCTCACCAAGCCTGCTTTGATTTGATCCACAGTACCGCAAAAAAAAGTACAATTTTGAAATATTTTTAGTATTTAAAATGACCGTTTTCTATTTGAAAATGTAATTTCAATGTAAAATGTGATTTCAAAGCTGAATTTTTAGGATTACTCCAGTCCCATGATCCTTCAGAAATCATCTAATATTCTGATTTGCTGCTCAAAAACAATTATGTTGAAAACAGCTAAGTTTTTTTTATTTATTTTGATGACTAAAACGTTCAGAAGAACAGCATTTATCTGAAATAGAAATCTTTCGTAACAGGATAAATGTCTTTATCATCACTTTTGATCAATTTAAAGCATCCTTGCTAAATAGAAATATTAATTTCGATAATTTATAATTTAGCTTTGATCACATGAATAAATTACATTTTAAAATATATTCAAATTCAAGAAAAATATTAAAATAGTAAAAATATTTCACAATACTTACTGATGTATGCTGGATCAAATAAATGCAGGCTTGGTGTGCAGAAGAGACTTATTTAAAAGCATTAAAAACCTTACTGTCCAAAAACCTTTGATTGGTAGTGTGTATGTATGTATATATATATATATATGCTCATATGTATTTGTTAAATTCTTCAGTAAATGTTCTTGTCTAACAACAAACATCCACAAAAATGTATAGTTTATTTATATATTTACTTTTTTGCCTATTGGAAAATTGTGCTTTATTGTTTTAAGCATACATCTACCAAACTTTATTGAGGTTTATGTCTTAAATACAGAAAAGCAATTTGCCAATGGGGAGAGAAAAAAATATATATATTTAATTTTACTGGAAAACAAGGGGAGAAAAATACTTAAGTCAATTATTTAATTTTGCAATTACAAACTAAAGGTTTAGATACCAAAAACATAAAAATTAAAAAAAGGCAACTCAAAACTGACATCAAACATATTCTTACGGACTGTTAGCAAACAACGACATTTTCCTATGTTCATGTTCAGTGAATAGCATTCCTAAATTTTGCTCTACAATGTTACTTATTTTGCATCAGTGTATGACAAATGTCTATTTTGAGAAAAGGAATTTCATGAAGTCATCTTGTGATTCTCATTCCTTCTAGCTTGAGAATCTGGTGTACTACAACCGACTGAAACACTCGAAAATAGTCATCAGTGATTTTCATCTGGCAAAACTGGAGAATGGACTCATCAAGGAGCCCTGTGGAACCCCAGAGTATTTGGGTAAGAAGCTTTTCAAAACAGGGAAAAAACCTCTTTAAACACTCATGAGGGAGACGCAACAGATGGTTTGTATTGAGGAACAACAACAAGATTACAGTAAAAGCAAACTGAGTTTTCTTGCAAGACTTGTTCACATGGGCATGCATTTGTGAAAATTAGAATAACAAACTCTAGTAATCAGTGTTTATGTTTCTATAAATGATTTGCCCTTGTCCATTTTATTTTTCAATCAGCCCCAGAGGTTGTTGGCAGACAGAGATATGGCCGTCCTGTGGACTGCTGGGCTCTTGGTGTGATCATGTACATACTGTGAGTGTATTTTCCTATAGCACCTTTATTTAGACACCATTTAAGGGATTAGTCCACTTCCAGATTAAAAATGTCCTGGTAATTTACTCACCCCCATATCATCCAAGCTTTTCCCTTCTTTCTTTCTTCAGTCACAAAGAAATTACATTTTTGACAAAAACATTCCAGGATTTTTCTTAATATAGTGGACTTCAAATTGACTAATTGTTTCACTAGAAAACTACAATTTCGCCATTGAAGTCCACAGACAAAGACATGAATATCTTGTATGAAATGGGGGTGAGTAAATTATCATGAATTTTTTTTATCTGGAAGTGAACTAATCCTTTAACTAGTCTTTCACAGCCAGACTTTTGATTATCAGTGTGGTCTACATTGTACCTTATTCTGGCCAAAAACCACCCACTCTGACTAGAATGTGCTGTCTGAGGAGTAAATGTGAAACCGATGATACCATATTAATAGATCAGAATCATCTAATTCCCACAGTGTTTCTGCAGTCTCCACAAAACCTGTACAATGATTTAAAAAAAAAAAAGCCAATATTATGCTAATTTTATGTGCAAAATGAATGTGTGAGCATGAGAGTACCATTACCCAGAACCTTCTCACAGTTTGTAATGATCTCCGTCATCTCATGCACAGGCTTTCCGGAAATCCTCCATTCTATGATGAAACAGATGATGATGACTATGAAAACCATGACAAGAACCTCTTCCGGAAGATTCTTGCTGGAGACTACGAGTTTGACTCTCCATACTGGGATGAAATTTCAGACTCCGGTACTTTCACTAAAGAATACTGAAAAAAAAAAGAAACTCACATGCTTTGATTATAAAGACATGACAGTTTGGTTGGGTTTACTAAGTTCTCCTATTTTGTTGGTCCACAGCTAAAAACTTAGTGTCACGTCTTATGGAGGTGGACCAGGATCAGAGATTGACTGCACAAGAAGCCATCAACCATGAATGGTACTTACAGTATTATTATACCTGACAGTTACTCAATATACTGGCATTCATAGCTATTTAAGTTTTGGTTATGAAATCTGCTACCGTTCAAATATTTGGGGTCAGTAAGAATTTTTATTTATATTTAGTCTAGTATGCTCACCATGCTGCATTTATAATTACAGTAAAAAACAGTAATGATGTGCAAAAAATTACAATATAAAATAACTGTTTTATATTTGGATATATTTTAAAATGTAATTTATTCCTAGTCTTCAGCATCACATGATCTTTCAGAAGTCATGCTAATATGCTGCTCAAGAAACATTTAATATTATTATTTTACGTTAAAGGAGGTGTTATGCCTTATATTTTCTTAAAAATATTTAAGCTCAAAAGAACAGTGTTTATTTGAAATAGAAATGTTTGTACAAATTTTTGGCCCCAAAACTTTTAAATGCTAATGTAAGACTATATAATTTCCAAACCCGTTTTAAAATTTACTATTTTGCACTGTTAAAGGATATCTGGAAATGCTGCTTCAGACAAGAACATCAAGGAAAACGTGTGTGCACAGATTGAGAAGAACTTTGCTAAAGCTAAGTGGAAGGTAATTTCTAGATAAAGTTCACTCTTAACACCACATTTTGAAGGGTTAGTTCACTTCCAAAATAAAAATTTCCTGATAATTTACTTACCCCTATGTCATCCAAGATGTTCATGTCTGTCTTTCTTCAGTTAAAAAAAAAAAGTTTAAGAAAAACATTTCGGGATTTTTCTATATAGTGGACTTTAATGGTAGCCAATGGGCTGAAGGTCCAAATTGCAGTTTCAGTGCAACTTCAAAGGGCTCTACACGATCCCAGACAAGGAATAAGAGTCTTATTTAGCAAAATCTCTTAATGTACATTTTGTGTTAAAAAAAAAAATCTTATTTTCTCCTACAACTTCAAAGTTGTCCAACATTGTTGTTTTACCTTTTTTGTAAAGTGTGTTTAACTTTCTTTGCACATTCTCATTGTAAACACTGGGTCAGTACTTCCGCCTACGTCGCACTTGCTTGATTACATAATGCGTCAATAGATATAGAATAGATCAATAGGTAAAATCTTTATTTCTCATCAGGGATAATGTAGAGCCCTTTGAAACTGCAATTTGGAACTTCAACCCATTGGCTCCCATTTAAATCCACTATATGATCAAAAATCCTGGAATGTTTTGACTGAGGAAAGAAAGACGTAAACATCTTGGATGACATAGGGGTCAGTAAATTATCTGAACATTTTTATTCTAAAAGTGAAGTAATCCTTTAATAAATAAAGTTACTCCAAATTAAATCTGGATTTTTGCCTACCTGTAGAAAGCCGTAAGGGTCACGACCATGATGAAGCGTCTCAGGGCACCAGAGCATCAGACAGCGGCACCAGCGGCAGGAGCAGCAGCCATACCAGGTGCGCCCAACCCTGCAGAAGGGGGTCAGGAAAACCCTCAAGCTCTGTCGGAGGCCTCCATAGCCCTGTCGAGTACCGCTGAAAGCAACTCGACAAGCACAGAAGCCCCTGCCGTGGAAGCTCCTAGCGCTGAAGCAGTGGCCCCTGTCGTCCACATCCCAGCTCCCGAACAGCCCGATCCAACATCACGATGCAACGGAGAGGCTTTAGCTCCCCTGCCATCAGACACAGGGGAGGAACAGAGTGGTTAATCTTGCTACCTCTCTCCCACCTGCGTTAAAATACCACACACACCTGTAAATAAGCAGCAAGCATGCTAATATTGATCCCACAGCACATAGCATTAATCTCAACATGAGCCAACTTCTAAAACATTTCCCAGCAAGCATCCGTTTTCTATTGAATCACAAGCTGTGTGACATGTATCGAAGGCTCTGGCTACTTTAACTTTGCATAAAAGAAAAAAGCTGTTTTCTGCTTACATTAAGCCAAGATTGGAAACCTTAGCATTGATCTGCATTCATGTTTTAGGATAGATTATCAAAGCAGGCCTCATTTTATAAAGTTACTTTATTTTATTGCACTGCAGTTTGTTAACGTCTGTCTTGAGCAGGTAGTCAGGAGCACAGATACACAGCTTCATGCGCAATGTAAAGTTTCTGTAAATAGCTTCCTAACCTCTGTAGATTAGACGTAGCCAAGAACAGCATGCTTTTTCAAATCTGCTGTTTATGACACTCATGTCCGGGTAACTGGCGCATTCAGCTTCAGCTTTACATGGAAGTTTCATGTTTTGATCAAACACACACTCACGAAATGTTGCCATCAGTTTAAAGGGGGTTAAAGGCAGCAACTATGGCGGCTTAGTTCATCTCGTAATTGCATATTAATGGTTGAGACATGTGGCCCAATAAATGGAGCAGAGTAGGTAAATATAAGAAATACCTCAAGTCTGCTTGGTAGCTAGCCACATGAACAGTGGAAAATATGATTTGTTCTTCTAATGTATTATATACACTCATTTGCATACATTGTACATGTTTAGAGTAATACACCTGTTCATTTCAAAAGTACACAGCCACACAGTGAAACATATTTTCAATAGGATTTCATTAAAACATAAAATGTACATAAGTTACAGTAACACAACCATTTCACACCTACTTCTTTCGTTGTGTTGAATATTTAATCTATATTAATTTTTTTCATTGTATCTCTCTCTACTAATCTATAATGCATTTAAATATATTGAGATGTGTAATTTATTAGACTTATAATTAAAAACGAATTATATATTTATCTTTTTTTTTTTTTAGATTAACCCTAAATATATACTTAGTAATTTTATTTATATTTATATTGCTTTATACAATTCAGATTGTTGAACTGACAACTATTTACCTCCTAAAAAAAAAAATCCTTTGAGAAAGGCACAATAGTTCAGATAAAAAAAATATATCAATCTAATTAACTAACCCAGAAGTGCTGCAGGAATGGATTAGTATTTTTGCAGTTGTATCTGAATTCAGTGGGTTTTGAATGGACTTTAGTTAAATGCCTGAATTAAGAGCTAATATTTTAAAGGTGCAGTATGTAATATTGACAGCTATCAGTTGAAATTGGTACTGCTAGCTTCCATTGCTGCAATACGCTATATTTGCACAATCTGGCAACCCGTGAAATATTATTGGCTAAAAACTGGCAGCGGGCAGAGTCACACAGACTAAAACAAAAACCAGTATTCCATCTTAGAACGCACATTGTCAAAGTAGAATAAATGGCTGTAACATTGTTGTTTGGATTAACAAGTGTGTGAACTTATGTTTCCTAAATACAGCACCTTGCATAAGTATTCATACCCCCTTTTTCCCACATTTTGTTATTAACTGCTTTAAATTACACCATAATGGCAAAGCAAAAAATACATTGTTAACATTTTTTTAAACTTATTAAAAATTAAAATGGTTCCATTGCATAAGCATTCAAACCCCTTTCTGGGACAGTTGAAATTTAGCTCAGGAGCAGTTCAGAAATTTCTGCTGCACTGAAGGTTCACAGAAGCATGTAGTCTTTGTAATTCTTAATGGAAGAAGTTTGAAAATCAGGACTCTTCCTAGAGCTGGCCTCCTTGACAAACTAAGCAACTGATGGAGAAGGTCCATGATAATATGTGCAGATAGGAGAAACCTACAGAAGAACAAACATCATCACCGATCTGGTCTTTATGGCAGTGTGGCAAGACTCAATCCTCTCCTCAGTGAAGACATGAAAACAGACAGAATTTGCGAAAACACCTAAAGGACTCTCAGACTGTAAGAAACAAGATCTCTGGTCTGATGAACCTCAATTTCAAGCATCAAGTTTAAAGGAAACCAGGCACTGCTCATCACCTGCAGAGTATCATCCTAAAAGTAAAGTATGGAGGTAACACCATGCTGTGGTGTTGTTTTTCAGTGGCAGAGACTGAATGACCCGTCATAGTAGAAGAAAAGCTTAATGCACCAAAATATAGAGATAGCCTTAATGAAAACCCAATCCAGTGGGTTAAAACTTCAGACTGGTCAGAAGGTTCACCTTCCAACAGAACAATGACCCTAAGCACACAGCAAGAGCAGCTTATAGACAACTCTGTGAATGTCCTTCAGTGGCCCAGTCAGAGCCTGGGCTTGAACACAACCAAATATTTCTAGAAAACCTGAAAATGTGAATCTGCCACCATGCAACCTGACAGAGCTTGAGAGGTGAAGAGATGAGAAGGCAGATAATTGCCAAATGTTGATGTGCAACACTTGTTGCATCATACCCAAAAAGACTTGAGGCTGTAAAGGTGCTTCAGCTGAATACTACATTAAGGGTATAAATACTTATGCAATGTACTCATTTCAGGTTTTTTATTTGGAATACATTTACGAAGTTGACATTTCTGTTTTTGCTTTGACATTATGGTGTATAGTGTAGACTGAGTGTTCAGTAATTTAAAGCAGGTTAACATAAAGCAGCAACATAAACGTGAAAAAAGGGGAATGAATACTTTCGCAAGGCACTGTATCTGCAAATGCATTATGGCGTTTTTATGCTTTCGTCTAGTAAAAATAATTACATACAGCACCCTTAAGATATTATTTAACTTGCTGCTTTTATGTTCTTAAAAGATGATTGCTAACAAGTGACACCAAAGTGTGTTTATTTGTATTTATCTCGAACAAGATAAGCAAGACCAAAATCCTATAGGCTGTCTATCAGAGGGAACCTGGGTGATGCCTACAAAAATATTTCATCCATCCAGCACTCTTTAATGGGTAGATATATTCTTGCCTAAAGCAAATAGTCTTAAACACTAATGATCCTAATTAAGTCTAGCCCTATAAACCCTAACGACTTATCATTTTAGCAGACTTTGCCTTTACTTATTTTATAGAAATGTCTGCTGTCAGCAACAGACACCTCATCTTTCACAGTTTTCTACAGATCTCTCTCATTAAACATTCACGCTTCACTAGTGTGTGGTGTTTACTGTCTGTTACTCATAATAGCAGTACTGATTAATTTAAGTCGACGCGTACAGTAAATTTAAAACATTTTGTGCTGTCATGATTTTTACATAAACAGGTTGATGTTTTCAGTATACAAACATTTAGATTTTAGCACAGAGAAATGACAGGTGATGTAAAGTTTAACGAAAGCAAAAAGAAACGGTCGACCTCTAAATATGAGCAATAGTCTACAACTGCGATACTGTGATGCTACTCTTAATGTCAGTGTCCATTGGCGTGTCCTCCGTTAAAGTTGACTCTAGTGACGTCATACGGAAAAAGTGAGAAGCTCAGGACTTAAAACGGACAGATAAAGCCTATTGTACTATTATTTTGAGCCTGTCATATAGGTGAACAAAAACAGTGACGAAAGTTTCCCCTCCATTGGCCGACGATTTGTAATTGTTGTGCAGCGGCGACATGCTGTAATTTTCTAAACATCACAGGAGTCAGTGGAGGTTTGACTGAAGATGGCCTTGATATGCAATTATGCTGTCAGTGGTCTATTGATTTGAAGATGATGCACAGCATGGGTTGTGAGTGTGCCGTCACAGGTTTCCACTCAAGTCAGCTTTGATATACTTTAGATCTCACACGTGTCACTGTCATTTTGTATCTTTCACTTCTCTTTGATCTTACAAAATATTTCCTTTCTAAAATCTGTCCCATACCTTTATTTGTTCTATCTACCCTGAGACTTGGAGATGTTATTTGTTTTTGGGTTTATTTGTCTTTGATTTCGTATAAAATACTTCAAGCTCAAACGGTTAAGACCTAAAATAAAGAGTGGTAAGTATCATGTAGTTTCATGTATGTAGGTCTGAAAAAAACAAACAAAAAAAAGATTTTTATAGCATTCATGTATACTGAAACCGCAACTAGATACTGTGTTATACAAACTCAAAGCAATTTTTTTAAATAGTGCTTCACTATTGCCTTTGGTGTTCGAAGTCTGTTGATTTCCTCATTCTCTCTGATGTTCTTCTCAGTGGTTGACTGTAAACCTGTGAATACACTGAGGACTGGCCTCTCTCCACTTTAACCTCTGTATTCTTCAACTGACTTTCATGCTTTCAAAATAAACATCCTGAATGATCATGAATGAGTCATACTTCTTGTATATGCTGCATGCTATATGCGCCATGGAGCCAACGAGTGCTTTTATTTTAAGAACGTTAGTATTTGAAAATTAAACAAGTTAAAAAATCTGATAGACCACCATCCATTTCTTATTTTAAAAATAAGACTGACACTAACAGCTTTGGCTAATCTGCACAGGGCTGTTAAAGTGATTATTTTTCTCATCCTTACCATAAAGTGTAAAGTGTAATATAAAAGGAAGTGAAAAAAGATGGATTTTGTATGCGGCATTGGGAAAAAGCAAACGGAAAGTTACAGTGAATAGCAAAATAATAATTCCACATATGTGACCCTGGACCACAAAACCAGTCATAAGGTTAAATTTTACAAAACTGAGATTTATACATCACATGAAAGCTTAATAAATAAGCTTTCTATTGGTATATGGTTTGTTAGGATAGGACAATATTTGGCCGAGATACATCTATTTGAAAATCAGGAATCTGAGGGTGGAAAATAATCAAAATACTGAGAAAATCACCTTTAAAGTTGTCCAAATTAGGTTCTTAACAATGCATATTACTAATCAAAAATTACATTTTGATATATTTACAGTAGGAATTTTACAAAAAATCCTCATGGAACATGATCTTTACTTAATTCCCTAATGATTTTTGGCATAAAAGAAAAATCCAAAATTTTGACCCATGCAATGTATTTTTGGCTATTGCTACAAACACACCCCAGCGACTTAAGACTGGTTTTGTGGTCCAGGGTCACATATTATATGCAACCTACGCAAGTCTGGAACTTCAAAATATATGCACTACTGTTCAAAAGTTTGGGATCAGTAAGGTTTTTAATGGCTGTATTTATTTGATACAAAAAATACAGAATAAACTGTAATATTGTTAAAATATCATTGCAATTTCTAATATTGGTTTTCTATTTAATATACTTTAAATTGTAATTTATTCCTGTGATGGCAAAGCTACATTTTCTGCATCATTACTCCATTTTTCTGTGTCAAATGATCCTTCAGAAATCATTCTAATATGCGGGTTTAATATCAATGTTGGAAACAGCTGTGATGCTTTTTATTTTTTTGGAACCTGTAATACTTTTTTCAGGATTCTTTAAATGGATAAAAAGTTAAAAAGCATTTATTTAAAATATAAATCTTTTAAATCAATATAAGTCTTTACCTTATTTTTTTCTTCTATTGAACACATTCTTGATGAATAAAAGTGATAGTAGTTAATTACTTAAAGTGTTAAAAAAGATTAAAAAAAAAGTATCACAGGTCTCAACACTGACAATAAATCAGCATACTGGAATGATTTCTGAAGGATCATTTGTCAATGAAGACTGGAGTAATGAAGCTGAAAATTCAGCTTTGCTTTAAAGAAATAAATTATATTTTAAAATATATTAAAATAGAAAACTTACTTTAAATTGCAATAATATTTTAATATATTTGTAAATTTTTTGCCTGAATTTTGTAATGTAATCCTGCCCTTAATGCATTAAAAAAAGCAAAATAAATCAAATTAATTATTAAAATGTAAAATGTAATACATATAATATGTTAAAGTATTTAAAAAAAAAAATGCACAAATGCATAAAAAAATGTATTACAAATTATTCACCCTAGCAAATGTATTTATTTATTCAATTTTTTTAAACCTAAAAACATTGACACTATTCAGAGGATGGACATAATGAAAGAACACAACCAACAACAACAACAACAACAACAACAACAACAAAAAACACATGTGTGACCCTGGACCACAAATCCATTTTTTAATTTTTAAAAAAGCTGAATAAATAAGCTTTCTATTGATGTACGGTTTGTAAGGATAGAACAATATTTGGTCGAGAGACAACGATTTGAAAATCTGCAAACTTGAGGGTGCAAAACAATCAAAATATTGAGAAAATCACCTTTAAACTTGTCCAAATTAAGTATTACTAATCAAAAATTAAGTTTTGATATATTTACAGTAAGAAATTTACAAAATACCCTTGTGGAACATTAATACTTAACATCCTAATGATTTTTGGCATAAAAGAAAAATTTTATAATTTTGACCCAATGTATTTTTGGCTATTGCTACAAATATACCCATACTACATAAGACTGGTTTTGTGGTCCAGGGTCCATACACACTTGATAAAAAAATAAAATTATATAAATAATTGAAACCTATAATAGCAGTGGTCTACTTGTTTGCAGTGCATCAGCAAGCAAGCAAGCATCCAAGAGGCTTAGTAAAGCTTGCCCTCTGCTGGTTCACATCATTTAGTACACATTTGATCCGGAAAGCAAGAAAACCAAATGTTCGTTCTGCCCAATGCATCACTAAACCTCAACATTACATCACAAGAAAGTCTGAGGATGAATCTACATTTATCATCAGCATCTAAACTACTTTAAAAGATGTTTATAATGACATCAGAGTCTGTGCTGGCCTACTAATGTCCTGTCCAGACCACAAAACTTCACATTTGTGACATCCTGTACATAATTCACCCTACATTCACAATCTTCCCCTTTCATCTAGCGCCTTTTCTCAAAAACTGAAAGGCTCAGCTATAATGGCATTGCCGGTAATCACTTCCTGATAATAGGCTCTGATAATACCAGCAAGCGTCTCTCCTGACGTCCTTCAAGACTGATCAAGTTACTTAAAAGTGTTACTCCATGCTTTCATTTCTTTCCAGAGCGCTACGCTTCTAAACATCTGCTTGGGCAAAACATAATCGATAAAAGTTATTCTAAAGCTTTCATGTCAAAAGAGGTTTTGAAACAGTGAACAAAAGACTCTGTAAGCATGAATAGAGGCCCTTCCATAATAATGACAGCCTATGATGGCATGTTGAAAGGATGGCACCCCTTCCCCCTCTGAGATGGGCCGGGACGATAAGCATGTGGGTTTCTGAGCTCCATGTGTTCAGCTATTCACTCCGATAATCATCCATCACCTCGGTGGGTGAGAACAGCCAGTCACTGATACGACTGTGCCCACCACTGGCACTGAGACACCAGACGCAGGGGATGATGGGAGCTATCAGATAAGACACAGACAGAGGTTCGTCTGTTGGGGAGACGCAAGTGGGACAAAAGAGGCTAGTGATGATGGGATCTTATTCTGTCTGAATGAGATGCCCGTGATGATGCCCGCTGTGCCCAGAGAATAACAACAATGCAGTGACATGAAGAAGTGCTAGATGTTCTCACTGGGAATGATATTTAGTAACTGCAGGTCACTGAGAAAACTACACTAATGTGCTGACAAACACAAAAGACTGAATCCAGCGCTCAGTATAATTTAGTCAGAGTAGTGTTATATTTAGTTTCTGACAGGAATGAAAACAAGCCTGTGAGGGATAGAAGTACAGTGTGAACAATGGGATTTTACTGTTTAACAGCATGCCAACTGTTCAGCTGACACCATGTTTCCGAAGAAAAAAAAAAAGTTTTGAAAGTTGTGAAACTTACCCGAGTTAGGACCTTTATACTAGAGCTGTTCGATTCCGATTCCTTGGTTCTGGAATCGATGGGATTTGATTCCAAGAATCGATCCCTCAGTGTTGTTTTTGATTCTTGTTGTTTAGATTGGAATTAGGAAGCTAATTTTGCAATGACTGCAGGTTATAAACATTGTAGAAAGTAGCCTACTCATAATATAAGGCTTCATTTGTAAAAAATACGATACATTTCTGTAGCTCTGACTGATTTTAAATGATTCTGCTTTCACATGAAATTAGTCATAGCCCACAGCTCAGCAGTGGCCATGATTTATTGCATGAATAAAACAAGGCATTAAGGCGAGACACTGCAGGTCAATGGGGTAAAAAAAAAAAAAGCAATAGAACCATAAATCTCCACTTCAGTGGCACTTACACACACCAAACTTGACATTTTTATTCCTGTCTATGTCCTGAAGGTTTTTACAGAGGGATTTGTTCCTATATAATTTGCTTGATTTTATACAACATTTTATTCCTCCAAAAATGGTAAAAGTTTTTTCCGAATTGTGACGAAATGAGATACCCAAAATTCCCTCTGTAAAAAGTTTTGGCTCTAATATGTCAAATAAATTAAACAAGAATTTTGAAACCGACTTTATCCAGTGTTTAGATTTTTGTACTAGAAATGTATGCAAATTAGCACATATTTCATTAAATAATGTCTCATTTGCATATTTAAACCTAAAATTTTAGAAAACTTGTAATACAAAAAATGTTTGCAATTATCAATGTAATCAATCAACAGGGTAAGTAAGGATAAAGAAAAAAAATGAACAGTTGAGTTACTATAAAATATAGAGCTTTAATTTATTAGTTAGCAACAGCAAGAGGGGAAAGAAAATCATTTACACAATTCTCACAGTAACATCACCTGTGCATTTAGTCTCAAACCGATGACAAAATAAAAACACAAACATTTCTAAAGACACATCTTAAAAATACCAAGAAATTGTACAACCGTTTTCTCTCGATGTAAGACACTGCTTCATACTGGTTTTGGGCCGTGTGGTGCTTTGCAGGGAAAGTAACAATACCATCAGCTGTTGAGCAAACAGTTAGTCATCGTTCAAAGGTGAATAGTTGCCCTCTGTATAAGCTGCGCAGAGAAAGACCATCAGCCTTCTGTCCAACACCGACCTGACCATAAAAATAGATGAACAGAAAGAACTGCAACGTAGCTATCTTAAATTTTGTAATTACGATACCACTACATAAATCATGCACACAATGAAAAGCCAGCTTCCCAAGACCTCGAGTAGTTTAAAACTGTGATAAAATGCTCTATACAGTGTGAACACATTTTGAAAATGAATGGAGGTTTTGCCATATACCAGGATGTGTCTTTTATAATATTGTAGCCTTCACCAGTTTATCTGAATTCAGATTTAGGCAATGTGCTGAATCTCACAAAACAGTGCCAGATCATATTTCACCCTAAAACATGTGACCCTGGATGACAAAACCAGTCTTAAGTAGCGGGGGTATATATGTAGCAATAGCCAAAAATTTTTAAATTTATGATAAAATCATTAGGATATTAGTTAAAGATCATGTTCCATGACGATATTTTGTAAATTTCCTACCATAAATATATCAGAACTTAATTTTTGATTAGTATTATGCATTGCTAAGAACTTCATTTGGACAACTTCAAAGACGATTTTCTCAATATTTTGACATTTTTGCACCCTCAGATTCCAGATTTCCAAATAGTTGTATCTCGGCCAAATATCGCTCTATCCTAACAAACTATACATCAATAGAAAGCTTATTTATGAGCTTTCAGATGATATATTATCCTCAATAAAAAAAAAAAAAATTGACCCTTATGACTGGTTTTGTGGTCCAGGGTCACACATATAATTATTGCTTAAAAATAAGTCCTTGTTTTTGGTGCCTTTTAGTGTTTTGCGTTAACAATTCTCTCCTCAAATATATTATAATAGAAAAAAAAAAATCTCATTTTCAAATCGTATAAGTAATATTTAAATAATAATAGTATTTAAAGGTCCCATATCGTACACATTTCTGGAGGTTTATTTTATTTGTTGATGTCCTTAAGAATATATATTTGCGGTATAAGTGCCAAAATCCATCTCAATATATTTTTACAGCTCCTTTTTTAGGAGCTCTGTCAAAAACAGGTCGATTTTGGCCCATCTAATTAATATTCATGAGCCTCTCTTCTGATTGGCCTGTTGTTTTCTGAGTGACGCACAACCAGGCCAATCACAGGTAACTACGGTCATGTATGCTGTAAGCGTAAGCGAGCTCAGAGCAATAGAGAGAGCTACTCAACAGGATATTTTAGAATGATCATTAATGTTTTTTCTTTTACAAACACCGAATGCAGTAGGCTACATAACTGTTGCTTTAGTAAAGCCCCTTTCACAATGCGCGCTGATTCTGGAAAATTACGGGAACTGTGTGAACCAAAGCCAGAACCTAAAGGCAGTGTTGTAGTAATGATGCACGTTATCAAGCGACTCTTCACAACGAAAAATAACGTTAAGTGCAAAGTGGAATGAAGCAGCGATCATCAGACAGAGCCAGCTCCTCACTATCAGCGCTGAAGCACAGTTTGTTCAGGTTAGTTTCAGTTTAGTGAAACGTACGCGTCACATTACATCTCACATCCAAACGTCACGTCTTTATGGTTTGTGTGCAAAGCATGCACAGATTCCGGAAAACAACTGTGAATGAACCAAATTAAACAATTCCGGAACAAATCGTGGGACACATTATCCGTGTATTTACCGGAATCGCTGTGTGAAAGAGGCTGAAGTTGACGTGCCGCTGGTCTCTTATTAACGTTGTTCTGAAGCCTGTGTAATGATCGTAGCTTGACATCTATCGACTGAACAGGGTTTTCTCCACTTGTTTTCCTGTTGTTGTTGCTCAATGGAATGGATGCGTTGTTGTCTGGGGGTTTGACAAAAGGAGGGTGGGACGTTGGTTTGTGACTGAAGGCGGTGACTTGAGTCGATCGGACGTCACATCGTTACGGAAGTCACAGCGGCTCGTGAAAATGAACAGCTACTTTAAGCAGGCTGTGTGCAGTTTACTGTGGATTGACTGTTTTGAAACTCATATGGTAGTTAGATAGCCCCTAGACCTTAGTTATCATGAAAAAAGCCAGGAAATTTTGATTTTGACGATATGGGACCTTTAAGTCTAAATTTTAGTGTAATAAAATAAAATAAAATAAAAATAGGGGGGGAATTTATTTTTTGGAAAATGGGTGAAATATGACCTGGATATCACAATGCAAGTTGTTTTGTGCTTTTAGTCTTTTCAAAAGTGGCATAAAAAACAATAAAAGCTTACTAAGAGCCCTCAGCAGCTGTTTTACATGAGTCAAAACTTGATCTAGTCCAGTCACAAAAACAATTGTGCCATAAAACTTGATTTCCTTGAACATTTGTGCAATGAAACAGATGTGTTGTGCATATAGAGTGACATTCGGAAGACAATATGAGCTGGTGTATCATTGTAACCAATGAGGGACCAGAATGCACTTAGGGGGTGGGACTAGTGGTGAGGAGCATCATGATGTCAGCATCTCCTGCCCCGCCTTTTTTCCAAATGTCTTTCCGTGTGAAGAGTCCAGTGGGGGAGGATTCGTCCCCAGTCGCTCTTTGTTTACTCATCTCAGTTCAACATAGTTCATAGTCTATGAGTTTATGTCAATATATACGAGTCGTCAATGCCCGGAAGATGGAAATTGGAGATTTGTTTCGCTTGCAGTTGTGACAATAAAAATAATATTACAATAATATTTGCCCGTTAGGTACTTATACACAAAGAGCATTCATTTTTCTATTTAAGTACAAAGAAATCCACAGAATGGTACTATATACAACCTACAATAAATACTGTGTATGATATCATCTTTATGTGTTAAAAGGGAATTCCATTTGTTGCTTGCAAAGTTCGGTTTCACTTGATGGAAGTTTTTCTCTCACTTTTTTTTTCCTCCAGGTTTTCCTTTTTTAGAAGTCTTTCCTATAGGACCATGAGGATAGAAACCCCCTCATGTCTCCTCTTCGTCCCCGTGATGTCTGCGATTCCGTGGTTTCTTCTGTTCCTTCAGCTCTTTGAGGTCTTTGGCCTTGATGACCCCCGTCAGCGGGTCTCCGTACTGCCAATAGTCCTGGCAGTACTGGTTTATGAGGCCCATCTCAGGCTGACTGAGGATGGTCAGAAGGTCTTTGTATTGTCCGGCGCTGGGGGTCCAGGCGCTGGACTGGAGCGGGGAAGCTGCCGGACGGCCCGTTTCCACTAGGATGTTGTTGACCGCCTGGTTGGTCAAGACCACCAGCTGAAGTTTAACCAAGGTGTGCTTGAAGTTCTTCTCTGTGGCTGTGCAGACGTAGATGCCGGAGTCCGAGGACTGGAGGGAACGCAGTAGTAAGCCTTGATCTGTCTTCAACACACGGCCATCAGTGCGGACCTGAAGAAACATACACAAATAGTCATGATTAAAAAAGATGAATTCTGAATGTATCATTGTTTATTTATTTATTACAGTTGCACTGATATAAAAAATATGGTTGGTTGAAACCGATAATCATTCATTATTTTTATGATAGTACAATTACATAAAAATGATGTAAATATTCTATATAAATTACATACATTTTATTATAAATATTAGAAATTATGTACATTTTATTTTATAAATATAGAAGTGATATACATTTTAGGTAATTACTGTATATTATATTTTGTAATAATTCAATGTAATTATATTATAATTTTATGATACGATAATTAAACTTATATTATACTATATTAGAAATATAATTTATTAAATTATAAATTAAATTTAATTATAATTAATACATTTTTTTTAATTTTTACTACATACTATAATTATATTATTTAAATATTAACAAAAAATATATGTAAAAAATATTTACAAAATATATTTGAAAATTATATTTTAGCTGTAATATATTATATAATTTTTTGTAATATATATATATATAAATACACACACACATACAGTTACATAAAAATTCTTTGTAAATATACTATATATAAATATTATTTTATATATAATTGTAATTATACATTTATTTTAATTTATACTACATACTATAATAATATATAAATATGAACAAAAATATGTATAAATATTAACAAAAAATATATGTAAAATTATTGCAATAATTCGTTGCCCAACACTAAATTTTCAATTATTAATTTAATTCTATAATTGTAATTAATAATTTAGATTTTTTTTTACTATACTATAAGTATGCTGTATATAAATATAAAAAATGTAAAATTATATTTAATTTGTAAAATAATTATTATTGGAAATCCATTATAATTACATTATATAATTAAATTAAATGTATTTTTTTTTTTTTTACATGTAATTATAGTACATATCTTGTTATTTTTTATTTATTTAATTAAAAAATGTTAATTGCAAAAAAAAAAAAAAAACTATTTTTTAAAATAATCTCTCATATTATAGGCATCCAGCATCTGTCTAAAAAAGATCATACATATATATTAAAAAAAAAGAAAAGCAAATATTCAAGATCATCCCATTCTGATCACTGGCATATTGTGCATCTATACCATTTACTTATGCTTGCATATGTACATGTGTGTCCTCACCTCTCTCCTCCTATCGCTGTTGTCTCTGTGAAGGTGCCATTTGATGGCGGCGTGTGGCGATCTGGCCTGGCACTCCAAAAACGTGCTGCTGCCCTCCACCCCGTACTGCACCGTCTCTAGCGTGTTCTTATTGGCTGGACAACAAGAACAACACGTCATTTCTCATAGACATCAAGACAACACTTAAGTGAGAATGAGAGCTAGCCATGAACTATTAAGACAGAGCCAGTAGGATGTGAGCGTCGTGTCAGTCAAACTGCAGTTATGTAAATAAACTCAGCACTACAACAATTCAGATCAGAGCAGAATGAGGCTTTCTGTTAACAGCACATTATGGTTGTATAAAGAAAACACGACTGTATTTTACATGTACGCTTAATTTATTTAAACAAATTTCATGAATGAAAATGAATAAAACTGAATTCATGAACTGATTGTGTTGATAAACGTGTCACGACATGATCAAGTATTAGCAAATAAAAAATAAAGTCAGACTAAGAGAGCTTACTGTTGGAATTATATCCTCTGCATTGCCGTATGGGATTCCCGTATTTCACATCCTGTCGCCGACTGCGTCTGAAAGGAAGCCAATATGACAAGATAAGAAATTTATTTCCATCTGTAACTGAGTAAGCCTATATACTTTATGGGAAACGTTTAGTAGACAGCTCATCTGATTACGTTATTCCAATTCTAAGTTTCAACACACTACACTAGGGCTTTTTCAGCCTGAGGTAAATCACTCTGTGTGTACAACCATGCTAAAGATATGACGCTCAGCCAGGAAGAACGCTGGCAGCCTGAACACATAATCTGTGTGTAAAGTTCAGTAGAGGAGAAAAGTTCAATCCGTCTCTCAGGGAGAGATCTTTTTGCAGTTTTTGGGAAAACCCATTCCTGTTTTACAATAAGAATACACGTGCTTTACTAAATAAGATCCATACGGACACCTGTTTCTCTCAAACACTTTGAGATAAATTAAAATTTGTGTTTCTATCAGACGCTTTTAAATTAAAACTTTGATCTCCCCTGAAATTGCCCAACATGACTAATGCATCTGCATTAAAGCAAAAGATCTTCAGTTCTTGCATCATCTAATGAACAACATTTACAGAAACTTGGAGGCTGTGACTGTAAATGAGGATCAAATCCTCATAAACGCACATGACTGAAATGTGATCTTTGATGTGTGGGAGTTTTGGATTTATATTTGTTTACTGAGGATCTCATTAATGTGTGTTTCATTATTTCCTATCAATGTTAATAAAAAGATCCAAATAAAGAAATTGTGCAGATTATTAAGAAGTAATGGAAAGAAAAGGGGAATGAGCTCAGGAACTGGATTCACATCTGCATTTCTTTGTTTCTAGAAAACATGGACTATTTTACATGACTTTTTAAAACTAAATGTGATCACTACAATACTTTCCACAGCTGAATGTGGCAGAATCTGCAAAATGTTAATGATTTTACCAAAATAAGAGGGATCATACAAAATGCATGTTATTTTTTTATTTAGTACTGACCTGAATAAGATATTTCACATAAAAGATGTTTACATATAGTATGAATTTATAAAAATGACCCTGTTCAAAAGTTTACATACGCTTGATTCTTAATACTGTGTTGCTGCTTGGATGAGTCCCTTGTTTGTCCCGAACACTTAAACTATAAATTGTAAACAAATTTTTTTTTTGTTTTTTTCAGCATTTTTGTGTATTTGAACTAGTGGTGGGCCGTTATCGGCGTTAACGTGCTGCGTTAACGTCAAACTCTTATCGCGCGATAAAAAAAATATCGCCGTTAATCTATTCTCAAATTTGGGTTGGGAGCTGGGTCTAAACTACGCAAACTATGATGACTTTCACCTTGATAGTTTAACGCGGATGTATACCGAAGACTGTAGAATATGGTTGCGCGTTTAAGTCTCCTCCGCCAAAACACAGACGGGATCGCGTCGTCCTCCATTCATAAAAACCGAATCTACTATAGCGAAATGCCACGTAAATTCGTCGTTTTTTGGATTCATAAATCAAATGTTGGTCAGTCACTTAATTCAAATCGCGATATGGACTAGTGTATGTGAAAACTGAAATGCAAAAAGACCGTTTTAATATGAATCCGATATGTTCCGTTTGCCTAGCTGTATGTATGCATTGCGGAGACGAGCTTTTACTACACGCATACTGAAACACACGTGACGCTCCCGGTAATTTTTGGCATTTTCATCTCACATGAACAGATAAACTCAATCTCTCAAACTGCTGTGTGTGTCACTTTTACCGTTTCATTTGAGAAAACTAGCATCATATCATACTGTATGACACAGAAACTTCACGGCAACCTGTCAAAATAAAAGTACGGTGTAACATGTAATGGGTTGGTAGGTGTTGACGTTAAAAAAAAACACAATCTAATAGGGAGAAAAAATAATTGCATTGTTAGTTAGTTAGTAAACACAAGTACATCTAATTGAACAATTTATTTTCATCAACAAATTATCATAGAACAGCTTTATGAGCTTTATGATCCATTCTCAAAGACTTTAAGTCATTATTTGGGTAGCACACATATTCTGAATGCCTTCAGCAGAATTCAAATTAGCCATTTTAATCTAGATTAATCTAGATTAATTCCAAGATTTAATCTAGATTAAAAAAATTAATCTATGCCCACCCCTAATTTGAACCCTTTCCAACTGTCTTTTTACACTGAGGACAACTGAGGGACTCATATGCAACTATTACAGAAGGTTCAAACGCTCACTGATGCTACAGAAGAAAACACGATACATTAAGCGCCAGGGGTGTAAACTTTTGAAAATAATAAAGATCTGTACATTTTTCTTATTTTGCCTAAATATAATATTTTTTTTCATTAAGTACTGCTCTTCAGAAGCTACAGAAGATACTTACATGTTTCCCAGAAAACAAAATAAGTTCAATTTACCCTGATCTTCAAATTCAAAAAGTTGCATTAAGTTGCCCCCTGGCTCTTAATGAATTGTGTTTCCTTCTGAAGCATCAGTGAGTGTTTGAACCTTCTGTAATAGTTGCATATGAGTCCCTCAGTTGTCCTTAGTGTGACAAGATGGATCTCAAAATCAGACAGTTATTGTTGGAAAGGGTTCAAATACACAAAAATGCTGGAAAACCAAAGAATTTGTGGGACCTGTAGGATTTTTCTGAAGAACAGCAGGCAGTTTAACAGTTCAGGACTAACAAGTGACTCTTGAACAACTATCACTAAACAAAAAACACAGCTGTGGATTATTCAGGTAACAACACAGTATTAAAAATCAAGTGTTATTTTTATAAATTCAACTATTATTTTCTCTTGTGGACTATATGTAAACGTCTTTTATGTGAAATATCTTATTCAAGTCAGGACAAAATAAAAACAACAACATGCATTTTGTATTATCCATCTTATTTTGGTAAAATAACAAACATTTTAAAGTGCTTTGGCATATTTACCTCTTCTGTGAGGCAGAGTACCGAGAACAGGAATTGCCATCCCAGGCACAATAAGGGTCCCGTGCCAAACAGCAGTCTGCACAGGCTTCGCCGTAGACATCACACCTGTGCAGGGCCAGATGAGTCACACCAACCTCTGAAGCCACATACAGTTGTTGCTGCAGGAAAATAAAAACACGTTATGCAGAGTGACTAGGGTTCCAAAAAATATCCAAACGTTTCCCAAAAATGTTCAACCGTTTTCAAAAGTCCTAAAACGTCAAGGTACATCATTTTCTACCTACATTTAAAACCCTACTGTCTCAAGGTCTTCGATGCAGACATGTCTATGCAGGTTTTGGACTGCAAATGTAAGCCTGTTCGGATAATGGAGCTTTTTTTCTTTCCTCCAGCGTTTAGACACTTGACATTTCTGTGTTTAGGATCAGCTGTTTTAAATCAGCTTTTCTGGGAGAGCTAGGGTTTAAATTACAGCCTAGTAATGATGTCATGCCACATCTGCCAACAATCGCAGTCATGATGAAAGAATAAAACACAATTGAAATGTAACATTTTATCTCCATACATCTGTAAAATTGTTATCCCCATATGAAAGCGGCTTACGGATTGCAGAGACAGATAGCAGATGCATGTCTAGCTTAAGTGGGTTTATTGTTATCCTCCTTCATAGGGTTTGGGTACTTCTCCAATATTTTATATAAAACATCAATGTTTGTGAAGCATGTTATCAGGTTTAGTATATAGCAAATTCTTACCCGTTTTGAAGAAATCTTCATAGTTGTGATAGCAGTAGGGACCTGAAAGGAAAAGATATAAAATTGTTATTGTGCATGACTTCTAAATAAAAATCGCATTAACAAACTATGAAGTATAATTTAATGTAGAGTCAGTCGGCCATTTTCACAAAGATAAAGCGAATTCGGAATAAAGTGAATATTTCTATACCTTCTATTAATGAAAATGACTTTCCACAAAAATATGAAGCAGCACAACTGTTTTCAACATTGATAATAAATGCTTCTTGAGCAGCAGATCATCATATTAGAATGATTTCTGAAGAATCATGTGACACCGAAGACTGGAGTAATGATGCTGAAAATTCAGCTTTACATCACAGGAATTTGAAAATGTATTAAAATAGAAAGTTGTTGTTTAAAATTGTAATAATATTTAACAATATTAGTGTTTCTATTGTGTTTTTGATCAAATAAATGCAGCCTTGGTGAGCATTAAGCACATTTAAAAACAAAAATCTAACTGATATAATGAATTTAACTGGATTAGACAGAAATACAAAAAATGAAACAAGCATAGACAGGATACAAATGGTCAAATATACAGTTTGGCGGCCAGTATCTAAAAATATTTGATCATATAAACCTCATGTTTGACTATAGTATTAAGAAGTCAGGCCACAGATCTCACCTTAAAGACCTCCACTTCCTCCAGCACTAGTTCCTCTGTCTGCAGGTCATCTCTGGGCAGGACAATCACCTTCTGTACTGTACCTCTGTCTGTAAACCAAAGAAAAGACAGATTATTCACTGAGCCAAACACTGGTTTTATAATTAAAAACTACTTATACTGACTCTGAGTGCACTTCTTTGTTACAGTCCTAAAACATTCAAAGCACCATAACATTGTCTATTCCATTTTCCAATGCTTTTGTCTTTGCATCTTATGCCCTGATAAAATCATGATTATTATCTTACACTAAGTACAGAAACACTCAAGTTATTCTTTCTTTCCATCCCATCTACCATGTAGTCTCTTCACGCTTTCCATACACCATCCGTTCCTTTTAAAATCCATCTTTTGTCTTTTGTTTTCACGGCACTCTCATCTTTCAGCTCGGCTGTAATCTGTCAGGCTCCGTCTCTACTGGAAAGCTAAGGTATTTCAGCGGCAAACGCTTGTTTGATTTAAGCGTGCCCATTGCATTCCTCCATGCACGTCACTGGAGATTTATTGCAACCGGAGCAATACATCTAACCTGGGCTTTGAATGCAGGCACGTCGGCAGCCAGGGACGTTCCTGTGAGTGCTTGTAGGTGCAATGGGCCACGCAGAGTTGATTTAAAAACCCATTAGCCTCTCAGACTCACAAAGCAAGAATAGCAGACATAAAGGCATAACCTACAGCATGACGAGACCAAAAGAATGATGTCATTCGGACTCTTTCAGGTTAAAAGAAAGTTTGAAAAGGAGACGAGAGAAAGTTAGGCAGATCAGCTGTTGTAGGTTGATGGATGTTTATAAAGTGACCCTCCAGCCTTAAGGTGCTGCATTCAAAGTTTATATATCAAGAACAGAAAGATTGAAACATAAAACCCTTTTTAGTGTTTAACATCCATCTAAGTAGAGTCACAAGCTTTCACCTCCTATTATAAATGTACAGTACACTGACAGGGAATGAAACTATTTTTTTCTTTTATCCTGCAGCAGTTTCAGTCTCAATAATTGTTTAGCAGAAGGTAAGGTGACTCCTATAGAGTACTTTATCAGTGTTATAATGCCAAAAAAAGTACAAAACTTAAAAAAAAAGCAATTGGGACAGTGTAACTAAGCTAAAATACATTTGCATGCCTAAGCAAAATAAACTAAAGATGCTCAGAAATGAATTTGATTAATCCAAAAAATACTAAAGCTAAAATTCCACTACCAGTCAAAAGTTTTTGAACAGTAAGTTTTTAAAGGAAGTCTCTTCTGCTCACCAAGCCTGCATTTATTTGATCCGAAGTACGTCAAAATGAAAGTAACATTTAGAAATATTTTTACTATTTATAATAACTTATCTATTTGAATACATTTTAAAACGTAATTTAATCTTGTGATTTCAAAGCTGAATTTTTAGCATCAATACTCCAGTCACATAATCCTTCAGAAATCGAATTCTAACATTCTAATATTCTAAATTGCTGCTTAAAAAAAACATTAGTATTATTATTATGTTGAAAACAGCTGAGTAGAATTTTTTCAGGTTTCTTTGATGAATACAAAGTTCAGAAGAATAGCATTTTTAAAAAATAGAAATCTTTTGTAACATCAACTTTCTATCCATTAACAAATCCTGAAAAAAACTGACTCAGCTGTTTTAAGTGTTGATAATAATAATAACATGTGTTTCTTGAACAGCAAATCAGCATATTAGAATGATTTCTGTAAAGGATCAAGTGACACTGAAGACTGATGCTGAAATGTTTGCTTTGATCACAGGAGTGAATTACATTTTAAAATACATTCAAATAACAAAACTGTTAATTTAAATGATAAAAATATCTCTAAATTGTTCTGTTTTGCTGTACTTTTGATGAAATAAATGCAGAAGAGACATTAAAAATCTTACAGTTCAAAAACTTTTGACTGGTAGTGTAAAACTAACAATACTTTTAAACATTTATTATATAACTATAAAAATAAGTTCTGAAAAGACAAACTGAACATAATATAAATAAAAACTGAATTAAAAATAAACTACACTAACCCTGTTCTATACAACATTTCTTATTTGAAGTTATGTATATTTAATTGTGCATGTTATATTGCACGTAACAGGGTAAATTACCATGAAAAAAAAATCTGAATATATAAAAAACAAGCTAGTTTCCGAACTCACCTGTACCCAGGAAGAGCACTTCATAGTTGCCGTCGGCTGCAGTCACCTGGTCCACAGTGATAGTGGTGAACTCATAATCCACGTTGGTCCTGACCACCAGGGGGCGCTTGTGCACCGGATACACAGAGTTGTACATGGTGGGATGGTTCCGCATGAAGTTGATGACCTCGTCAGGATAGTCTTTCGTGGACTTCATGTTAGGGGTAAAAGTCCCACCAGGACACTAGAATAAATTGTTGAAGGGACCAAGTTTAGCCAATGAGATTTGTGCATTCTCCTAATATACTGTAGTAGCACTCAAGGCTGACTTCCAAATGGTCAGACCTAGATTTATAATTTGTCCTTTGAGCTTGGTTTCAACCTTGCTGAAGTTCAAACCTCTTGTTTAACCTTCAACAGCAGGTCTAGATTAATATTTCTACACCAATGTGCCAATAACTAATCTAATTATTGGCATTTGGTTCATAAGAGGGTGAAACTCACTGTTCCTGGACGAGGGTATGGGATTTTTCCAGTGTAGGCCACCCACTGATAATTGGGACCTTCTTTGTGGGCAAACGGTCCATTGAACACCATCCGAATATCAGCCATGGAGTAAACGCAAACTGCTGAGCCTTTGAATACAGAGCTGAGGGAAAAATATGACAGTTTTTGTTATAAAGTACAAAGTTAAAAGTGTATATGCAAAAACAGATGCATATGCAGTGGACAAATGCCTATGCTAAACAACCCCTTCCAGTGTTTACTAGTTTCCAGATTAAGAAATACTTTGTCTTGCATATTCAAACTCACCCAGACACAGAGAAGACTCCATAGATGACAGGATTTTTAGTATCCTGCGTGGGCTGTATGTACACATCCCCTAAAAGACACAAACATAGAACAGAATTGCAATAAAAAAGCTGGAGAACACTTTGCTAATATTTGCAGTGCATAAATCAAGCTCATTTACTCAATCTTGGGACAAACTTCCTGTGACTCAGAGTTTCTCACTGCATTTCACTCTGAAGTAATGAGATTTTTCATTCATCTTCGTGTTTTCTCCACTGCATCTCTTTCATCTAATACTTTTATTAGACTTCAGTTTTCAATTAATGACACATACACAATGCTTTACCACTTAAAAACAGAGATAACAGATGGGCAAATCAGACAGTAAACTGGACAATAAATAAAATGAAGGAGACAGTCAGTGTTCAAAGAGAAGACATTGCATGTCATCACTATTATGAAACTTGCTGAGCTGGCTTGCATAAACACTTGTGTGTGCATACGTGTGTTTGTGTAAGGAAAGAAGTGAGTGTGTTGAAAGTCCGCTGAAGTGCTCCTCAGGGAGAACTCGCAGGATAATAAGGATGAGGACAGCAAAGCATATGGTTCCTATTGCCTCACACACACATCCTGCCAACAGTGTAGCTGTACGTATAGTGCAGGTGAGGCATCATGTGTACAACTGAGGGACTCAAATGCAACTATTACAGAAGGTTCAAACGCTAACTGATGCTCCAGAAGGAAACAAGATGCATTAAGAGCCGGGGGCTGAAAACTTTTGAACAGATTGAAGATATATAAATTTTTCTTATTTTTCTTCCCAAAAGACAAAAAAAGTTAAATTTACCCTGATCTTTAAATTCAAAAAGTTTTCACCCTGAACCTTAATGCATCATTTTTCCTTCTGAAGCATTTTTTGGTAAGTGTTTGTAAACTTTTGAACACGGTCATTTTTATAAAGTTATCTTTTATCTTATTCAGGTCAGTACTAAATAAAAAACAACATGCATTTTGCATGATCCCTTTTATTTTGGTAAAATAATTAATATTTTGAAGATTCCGCAAGGAGAATGCAAAATTTTGACTTCAACTGTAGGCTTATAAGACCACCAAAAATCATCTAGAAGCTCATGAAAAATCCCGTCCCCTTATTTTTCATAGCTTTCAACTAATAACACTTATAAGACTCTCTTTTGCATGTGCCAGTGCAATTGCAACCTGAGGCAAATTTCCTCCCCCTTTTTCCTTCACAACAGGAGATCTGCAGTTAATGGTGTATATCTAAAGATCCTCAATAGGGATGAACACACATACTTTTAAAATGACACATCTTTACAGTAATTTTTTTAACAAACATTTGGCCATCTGGGACGAATTTGCCAAATCTGTAACATCTTCCAACTGTTCAAACTCCTGTAATCTCCTAAATGCAAAGCCAGAGTCACATGAGCAAAGCAGCTGTACAGAATCTATGTAGAAATCTACACACCCATTCTCAATAATACTGAACAGAAAAGGCAGGAAATTTCATTAAAAGACAAAGCAACATTTATTAACAACTTACATGACTTCAAAGTGTAACATTATGCAATATAAAATAATATAGGGCGGTAGGTATGATTCGTTATGCATCAAAAATGGATTGGATTGCTTATAGTTAACATTATTTTTTCCCACCCAGGTGATCTTATAGAGAAAGTCTATTTATGAGGATGAATTGACAATATAGATTGTGTACTAATGAATCATGCATAATAGGACCAGAAACTTTTATTAGAAAAAAGAAGGAAGGATGGAAGAAATAATTACTTTCAATCAAGAACGATGCATGAAATTAAAAGTGACAAAAGCGACAGTGAAGACATTTTTAATTTTACATTTCCATTTTAAATAAACAATGTTCTGCTGAACTTTATCCCCCGGTTTCACAGACATGGCTTAAGCCTATCCTAGACTAAAATGTAAGCCTGAGCTGTTTCAACTGAAAGAAACTTGCACTGACTGACCTTAATATATATCAGTGCCTTTTACTTCAATGTCTCAATTGAACTATGGCCTAATCCTGGCTTAGGCTAAGCCCTGTCTATGAATTTGGGCCTATAAAGAATTGATATTAAGCAGCACAACTACTTCCAGGTTGATAATGACAAGAAATATTTCTTGAACAAATCAGCATATTAGAATTATTTTTGAAGGATCATGTGACACTAAAGATTGGAGTATGCTTTGCATCACAGGAATAAATTACATTTTAAAATATATTTAAAAAGAAAACAATATTACAGCTTTTACTGTACTGTGTTTTTCAAATAACTTCTTACCAACCCCAAATCAGTGTATATATTAAAGATTTCCTGATTACCATAAAATGTAAATGTGAAATTATGATCATTCTGATTACTACTACAACACAGTGTACTTAAGCACGACTCCATCTGTATTCTAATAAAACCTTAATCCTGTTCATTACAGACTACCACAACTCACAACGCACTACAGCTTTATTGCCTTATTAAAAATGCCCGAACATCCCTCCATCAACAAGCACAGCTAAATCCTCACCTCTCCACAAGCTTGTGTAAACATCCTCCCCGCTAATAAAGAGCCAAACGTGTTTATAAGGGTTGAGCGTCTGTGCTCGGGAGCCCAAATCTGCTCTTTTAATACGAGCAACAGCAATAAATTCCAGCATGATCATAACCCGCCGTTTCCCTACATCACTGGGGCCAATTAGTCTGGAAATGACTATAAGTGCGAGAGAGAGACCCTTAGCGGACCCGGCATTCCTGCCGGTCCACCTGATCCGTCCACAGGGCACGGCCTTCTCTCTGGACGTCATCCGAACTCCCTTCAAGTCTCTCCTCAGCTCATGGCACATCTCCCACACCTACAGCCTTCTCAAAAGAGCCTTTTGTTCGGGAAAGGAGGGTGGATTTCTGTAACACAGCTCCGAATAAGCCATTATCCATCTCGGCATATGGACAAGGGGGGAAATTTGGTGCCATATGGCAGGGAGGGTGAGGTACGTCACCTGGCCCGGTGTAAACGCAGACCTGGAGGCCCACGTTAGGGGATCCAGGATGTTGTGGGTGGACGGAGGGTTTGCATGTGGTTTTGTAGTAGGGTGTGGGCGACATTGGACAGGGCCACTGAAACCTGACTAACCAGGAGAGGATCTTTCTCGTTCACACACAGCTAAAGTGATCCCTGACTGGCCTCCGGCCAACGCAAACCACTTTAAGAGCCGAGATGGGGCCTTTCGGTTGACGACTTTATCTGTTGGAGATGAACAGAGTGAGACGGAAACAGAGACTTACTGAGCTCGTCGAAATGCGTTTCAATCCCATCGACTCCTGGGACTGAGCAGATGAGACGGGCTTTCAGGAAGGTGCTCCACTTGTTGACCAAGCAGCAGTGACCGCCGTCATCGTTCTGTAAACACACAGCCATCGGGTTAATTCAAATTCAAAGAGAGGTGAAATAGCTGTATTTAATTCATGGCAAGCCCCTCCACAGCGGGGGAGAGAGGAACAAACAGCCGGGAAAAGTTAGCTGTGAGAAGACAAGATTGCAAATAGTGTCTTGTCTGATTCACAAAACACACCCATCTGGTCTGATGCCTGGCCAAATTTTAAGGAGAGGTGGTTGAGGACTCCTGATTTATCATCTGACTTCAATCACAACCTATTTCCTTAGAAGTATAAGGGAACGTTCCCCAAAAAATAAAAATGCTGTAATTACTTATTCATCATTTTGTTCTTCCAAAACAGCTTCGCTTACTTCTGTGGAACACAAATGTGATTTTCCCACACAACTGTTATCTAGTAAATATGGAATGAGCTTTAAGCTTCAAAAAGGACATAAAAACATCATGAAAGCATCAAAGTAGTCTTTAAAGTAGCTGTTAACTGTTAAATCATTGAGTCAGCAAAATTAAGAACCAGGGGCCAGATTCACAAAATCTTAGGAAAGGCATTTCTTAATATACATTCTAAGAAGTTTATAAGAATGTAAAAAGAATGTAAGAATGTTTATATTCAGAATTCTGACTCAAAGATTTTCTTGAAGAACATTTTTTTAAGAAACTGACAAACTTTCAGATTTTATGGTGGGTTTTCAACTGATTAAGAAAAAAAAACATTTTGAAGAACTTTTTGCATTGCCAGTAGATAACATAATATCCATAATAAGCAAGTAAACTGGTTTTGGGAATCAATAAATTGATTTAGGCAGTTTATTTTTGGGTATTTAAAACAAGTTGGAGGTTATTCTAACTTCCAGAGGTCATTTACAATGAAACTCTGGGTATTAAGACTTGTACGGCTTAAAAAAAAAAAACGGTTTATACATATTTTGGACTATGGAGGGTGCCATTATTTCGATTATGTAAAATGGTTGCACTCTGTCAGCTATTGGCGCTATCTGTTGTTATTTTTATTGTAGCACAACTCGACAAATAAAACTAATAATACTGATACGATGCCAAATTGTGTGTCTTTTGGTTGTGATTTTTAGTCGAAGGGCAACAAGAGAAGCGATGTAAGTCTTTACTGCTTTCCTAGAGATAGAAAGATGAGAAACGAATTTGAAGATGCCTGTGGATAATTAAAACTTCCTAAAGACCTGCGTCTTTGTTCTCTCCACTTCAGCCCTGATGCATTTCAGGTTTTTAGTCGACCACAGCTACTGAAAGAGCTTACAAATGGCAGAGACAAGAAACGCTAGATTCCATCCGGGCAGGATGTGAACATATCGACACTTGTTAAGATGCCACAGCCACTGAACAAGTTTCTTAGTGCAGATTTCACTCGATATCCGAGGATGTTTAGACTCCTTGTGGGGAAAATTGATGGTACAGCATTTGGTTTAAGCCTACGCTTATATCCATCGCCACCTGTATGCTCTTTCAGTAGCTGTGGCCATCATATCAGTATTGATTTTCTGAGTTGTGTCACGGTCAAAATAGCAACAGGAAGTGGCAGAAGCGCACCAAGTGCAACCATTTCACAATATCAAAATAATGGCACCCCCACAGTCCAAAATATGTATAAAACAATGTGGATTTTTAAATAACGTAAACCTTTCATGGGTTTTTTACTACATATTTCAGTAAGAGACATCATTTACATTATATTAAGCCATACAAGTCTTAATAAGAAATTCAAAAGAGAGCTAGGACCAATATTTGGATTTTCATCCAGTGACAGCTTACATTTCACATGACTTTAGCAGACTTGGAACATTCTCAGTCCTCAAAATCACCTTTTGTGTTCCCTAGTAGAAAGTAAGTCATACTTCTTTTTTGGAATGACATGAGTAAATAACGAAATTTCCATTTTTGGGTGAACCACCGCTTTAACAGATCCAGCTACATGAGTTATATATGACAAACTGTGTACATGATATGAATGATCATACCCCAGCCTCTCTCTGCTTGTTTCATCTTTGATTGCATGACTCATTGTTATTAATAGAAGCTAAAGATCTTTGTGAGCGGGTGGATGGTGACCAGATGGGTTCAGAAGTGAGATGCAGAATGGCTGGTTCTCTGGAGGGTGATCCATAAAGCCCTGAGCGCAGAGGTGTGTTTGCGTGCTAGGTCACCATATGACCCCGACTTATAAACAAAGACCTGGGGGGGTGCGCGACAGAGACCACGCACTCATATAAACACACACGTAAACATAAAACAGAAAGCGGATAAACACAAAAACCCAACCACCCACACAAACACACATGTACTGTCATATACCACCATGTGGTTCCTCATATGAAACAGCTCAATAAACACATGCATGTTACAAAAAATACACAAGCACATATTCATGAACAAACACACAAACTTTTGCACTGTATATATG
This sequence comes from Garra rufa, assembly GCF_049309525.1. Taxonomy (NCBI): domain Eukaryota; kingdom Metazoa; phylum Chordata; class Actinopteri; order Cypriniformes; family Cyprinidae; genus Garra; species Garra rufa. The sequence continues at coordinate 9,849,181 of NC_133380.1, read as the reverse complement.
CAAACATTTAACAGATTATTTTTCTGTAAGAATGCATTGAATCGAATTGAACCAAAAGTGAGATTTTGAGTATGAAAATTACAACTATAAGGCATTATTAAACATATTTACACAAACTAGTGACTAAACACTAAACTCTGTATAGACTACTATTTTGCATATTTAGCTTACAATTTCAAACTAATCAAAAAGTTATTTGATCCCTTATGTGGGTTTGTACAGTTTAACTGAATAACTTTTCCCGAATCTATCCCTGCCAAGTACAGCTAAACACGAACACACCCACAAGTTTACATTAAGCCCAAGAAGATGCACCACAAACCCCCGAGTTTACCCCTGTGGCTCAAGCCTGTTTGTTTTCATTGCCCTGCTCAATTTGCAGTTGTGGTCTGGCACTATTTTCATTAAGAACTTGTGGTTAAGCTCCACATTCGGGACAAATCGCTGTGGTGCTGGTGAATATCTTTTCTATAGCACGCTCTGGAGAAGAAGCTCTGTCATATACTCAGAACGGCTGACCTTACAGGTCAAAAGGTCACAGGTTGAAGGGTCACATGGATAGAGAGACGTATTGTAAGCAGGGAGGTCAAATATGTGTGGATTTCGGCACGTCAGCGGCAAGCAAACAGAAACGCCACAGTCGAGTCTCCGCAAACCACGGAACGCTCACTCTCGGCTGTAGCTGGAATCTCTTTCAGAAATGCTGAACGCTACGGAATGTCTCAAACTTTGGGTCGTAATCATCACATCATAATTTAGGGCAGAGATTTTAGCTCACCAGGCAGATTCGGCCGATGCGTGACTGCGATTTGGGGCTCTGGCCCATCTCGGAAGACTTCTCACGGAAGAAAAAGTAGAGTTTGTCATCGTTTTTTTCATTGCTGTCAGGGATAAGGTGCACATGGACAAATGAGGGGTCTAAGAAAAAGAAAGAGAGAGAGAGGGAGAGAAAACACAACATGCAATGTCATTTTACATTTGCACAAACATTTATCAGCGTCTTCATAGAAATATATGTGTAATAATTAGGAGTATATAAGTAACCTGCACAAAGACAATTAAAATTAAGAAAAATTACAAATAGCATAAAAAAAGAAAGGAAAAGAAAAAAACATTTAAAAAGGCTACACGTTTTCTGTTTTGTTTTTTTGACAATTTGGTCAAAACTCATGTGTTTATATATCAATTTGACTATAAAATTAATAATACTACTACTACTACTACTAATAATAATATTATATAATTAAATAATATATTATTATTATTATTATTATTACATTATTACAATATAACATTATTATTATTATTATTATTAATAAATATTTAACAAAATAGAAAATAATGCTATTGTAATATCAGTAAAAATATTTATTAAAAAAATAAAATTTATTTTAATATTCTAAAACTAGAATATTAAATTGCATCAAATAGCAAAACAATTCTCTTACATTATCACAATATAACTATTATTATTATTAAATATTAAACAAAATAAGAAATTACTATTGTAATATAAAGTAAATATATGTATTAAAATATAATTATTTTATTTCACAGTACTGTAAAACTAAAATATTAAATAGCATCAAATAGCAAAAAAAACTTTTTCTTGTGAATACAGGTGAATTCAGATAAATTGGACATCTTTTTGATCATTATTACAATATATTATTATTATTATTAAATATTTAACAAAACAGAAAAATTACTATTGTAATATATGGTAAAATACTTTTTTTTTCACTGTACTGTAAAACTAGAATATTAAATGGCAGCAATTAGCAAAAAAAATAACTTTTCTTGTGCATATTGGTCAACTGAGATAAATTTGAAAAAATTTTATTCATTAGATGAAGAAGCAAAGTAGGGTTAAAATAAAATAAAATAAAATAAAATACACATTTACCATTCAGCCATCTTGAGTTGTATTGGTCAGTACGCATGATTGCGTTTTTTCCCAAAGTTCGGAAAATAGCAGAGTCTGTTCCCATAAAATCAATATACACCCCCGCGTACAGTTCTCCATCTAAAAGTTACAAAAATAGACAGATAAAAAGAGAAAGTAAGAATGTAAGTTCAGTCTGTGGATGTGCAAGATGAGTGATTTATGAGCTTTATTTTCCATAATGAAACATCAGCCACACCCATAATGATGGATTATTGCCAGGAGAGCCATCAAGAGCATTTACCTGATCAACCTTTTAACTTACAGTGAACTTATAGAGACTGCCAGTCAAATCAAGTCTCACAAAAAAAAAAAATTTAAATTGGGCATATGTTAATAATTTGACAATAACACTGTAGAATGACATAAAGCTTGGCTTGATGGCAACTGCCAACTTACATTACACGCTGCACAAGATTGATGCCCACCGGGTTTCACATGCGCTGGTCATTATGCATGTGCATGTGAGGGGTTATTATTGCCTCTGGAGGAATTTGTTCCTTGTTAAGTAGTGTGGAGGTCAAGTGTGTGTGTGTGGCTGTGTGTGAGCGTGCAGAACCCAGTTGCAGGGCATTTGAGCAGGTGTCTCAGCGTGTCGTTGGCAGAGGCCACGGCTGTTAAGGAGGGGCCGCAGAACCACGGCCAGGCGAATCGCTGTCATGAGCGGCTCTCGTGATTAATTCCCTCTCGGAGGAATCCAGAACGCAGGGCCTGTCTGTTTTTGCCCACACTTGCTTCTGTGTACAGCGGGAGATGCGAGTTCAATCGGCGGGGTTTGCAGAGGATGTAGAATGAGTTTGTTGACAGTCTATTTGCTTTGCCCTGGCGGCGCTTTTTCCGATGACTGTTGATTCTTAGGGGAAGTCTAGGTGCCAACCTGTCAGAACGCCTTGTAAATTTAACCAAACAACTCTAATATACGAGGTGGTAGTTAAATACAACCAGAGAGGCAAGCGCTAAGGCGTTCTTGCAGGGACTAGCATGCCAAATTGTTTGCAAAAGCTTCCTTGTCATGTTTGTTTGTGGCTAGCGCTTTGTGTAAGACTGTGATAAATTGTTTTACTGGCTTACCTAAGTGGTTTTGCTAGTTGTGGGCTTTGCTAAGCTGTGCTGATTAGATGGTTTAGCCGGTTGTTTTCCTAGTCAAGGGTTTTGCTGAATTACCTGCTGTGTAAGCCCTGCTAAATTGGGGCTTTGTGCTGTTGTTGGGTCTTGGCTGATGACGTGCTAGTTTTGGGGACTGTTTAGTCAGTAAAGTCAATGATAAAAATGCATTCACTTTTTTTTTTTAATCCCCAAAAAAACCTAAACAGTCAATTATCAAGCCGTTTTGATTTTCTGAGCAGTCAGACTGTCCCGTATTAGCATATTTTCCGCTCTCTGCCAGTTATATGATTTTCTCCTTGCTCGCGCAGCTGTAGCGACAACGTCTTGTAAGCAATGCAGGTGTTTTGTCGTTGGATGTAAAAGTGAAAATAAGAGTCTTCATTTTCTCCTGACATCAGAGCCACTGAGGATACAGTGGATTAGATTTGTTTTTGATAGTTATGCGACACTGAATACACAAAAAAATAGAAGAGAGGCGGAGTGAGCAGCAGCTCATTATCATTTAAAGAGCCATGCACCGAAACGGGTCGCTGTGAACAGAGCTGTTTTTGACTAGGTAAAGATTGTTTTACATGACCATTGAGGAATTTTAACCAAAGCATGTTGCTCACATTTCATGAAGACCCTAAAGAATCATACTAACTTGTGGAAAATGTGCATCCGATGTTGTCTTCAGAACTAATATAATAAGCCTAAAAAAGCAAGGCTGTGTTTTTCTCAACATTATCCTGTTTCTCTGTGAATATAGAACATAGTTAACCTCACTAAATGTGAAGTTTTCTTTCCCCCCTCAAAGCACTATTTTGAAACGACCCATTACCAGTGATCTATAAACCGTTGAGTTTGCTAGTGCATGAAGACTCGCAGTGAGAAGCATCATTAGAGGACTTGTTAAAACTTGCATATTTCAATATAAACAGCTTTCACTGCCATCTGAGTTCTCCATTAAGAGTTAATCAGAAATGATGGTTTGGACATTTCCAATAAAACACTCAACCAATAATGAAGTGATTTGTCCATGTAATTCAATTCTATTGAATCTATCACCAAGTAAAGAAATGTACCATAACATGGGAAAACTAAGTCCTTTATGGCATGCAGGAAAGCATGTAGATTTTTTTGGGCAAAAGTTTCTAGGGATGGATGATTAATCAAAAAAAAAAAAAAAAAAAAAAATTCAGAACCTCTAATCGAAGTAATTTTCCAGTGTTGCTTATTTTGTTTGTGTGTGTAGTCTCTGTTATATGGACGTGTATGACCACTGCGCTCGTGCCAATTAATGTAGACATTATGTTGTTCAAATTACTTAGTTTAATAATAAAGAATGTACCTTGGACATATTTTGGTTTACAAACTGTTATTTTATCAGCACTCGGCTAACATTATTATTTTGTTATGTGTTTACAGTTTAGCAGCTAAACTTTAGCTGTGGGCCACTGTGTTTTTGTGTCATTATGTCAAAAACGGATTAGAGTACTACGTTATTGTTTAGGGTTGCCAGGTTTTCACAACAAAACCCACCCAATTGCTACTCAAAACTAGTCCAATCATGTTTTTAAGGGGGTTTCCCCATTAAAAATCGCTTTCCAGAGTGTAAAATACTTTTTGTCAGGGTTCCCCTGGTAAATTGGCATTGCAGGGGCTATATGTGACATTATTGCGGCCATAAAAAAAATGTGGATTTGGCAACACAGATGGTAGCACTCTCTAACTTGCTCAAGTACTCTTCTCTGTGCCAATCACAACAGGTTTGGCCAGCAGAGTAGGCTTATGGAGGGGAGGGGTTTACAGACATTACGCTCAAAGCTGCTTCAAACAATCCATTTCGAAATCACAAATTATATATTCATTGATATATATTTTTTTTGGCTTTAGATGCTTTTAAACCTGTTGTAGAAGACTCCAACACAATATTAGGACACTTAAAAAAAAAAAACATATGACCTGCTCTTTAAAAAAAAAAAAAAAAAAAAAAAAACTTACTAGGGCTGCACGATTACTCGCACGATGTTGTGAGGCGCGTTTTGTCAATGAAGCCGGTACTTTGATTAGTAGTAAATCTCCATCATGTGCATTCAGCAAGTTCGTTCAGCTTTCGGCAATTGATACACAGAGGCGTAAATCACTGACAAGCTACGCCAAATTTGGCGCAGCTTGTCAGTGATTTACGTCTCTGTGTATTACTTGCCGCTCCAGCTGAACGCACGTGATGGAGATTTACTACTAAATCAAAGGCTTCATTGACTAAACGCGCCTCACAACATTGTGTGATTAATCGTGCAGCCCTACAACTTACTAATCAATGTGGAGACACTGTTGAATTTAGGATCATACGGGCACTTTCCCTTCCCAGAATCCTCCTTGCCAGGCTCTAGATGGAAGATGTATTCCTGAAAGGGAAATTCAAAGCAAAAGTTAGCTTTCTCTGTGTCTTAGTAATTCTACAAAAACACTTATGGGTCCTCAAATCCCTATAAAACATGACATGGATTTAGTCGACAGAGTTAGGAGTGTGATGGCAAAGACTATGATGCACAGTCTTCTTCCTCAATGCAGAAGTAACCCTATGGGTGAGATTTCTGGTTTATTATCTGCTACAGAGAAATAGCGAGAAGAATAACAACGTGCAGTAAATGGTAAAACAGTTTGTATTACAAACCAGTGTGTTCATAATTAAGATAATACATAATAATAATAATATGGTAAGACACCAATTTGCAATATCAAGCAGCTTGTACAGCTAAAAATAGCTTGACGCGAATGAGACCGGAAGCCACACCCATAAAAAATGTACTAATGGCCGTGCCCCTTTTTTCAGGAAGAAAAAGGTGGATAAGAAAAGCAAAAGTGCAAAATTAAATAACCTCTGAATACAGTGCAGAGAGAAAGTTTCATTAAAACAAATCTCTCTGTCGTCCGTAGCCTCCATGCTTCTGCTAACACCTGTCTAATCCTGCATCGTGAGCGTGGCGGAATGGCTTACTGACACCGGCCCATCCCAGAATCCCTCGGGCATGATGTAAAAACACTGACTGACAGGTATTTGGATGTGCGATTTAGGAACTGCCACGAGCGTGTGCTGACATGCCCCGAAGACTCGCCGTGAGCCGGATCCATAGCTTTCTAACCCGAGATTTTCCTCTATAGTCACAGGAGGAGACGGAGGAGTGCAAGACATTTCTAATCTTATCTATCAACATTCATTTTAAGGAGAGCAGAACGCCTGTCCAAAAATATTCAGAGTTGTCCAGCATTAACAGATTCCCTTTCACCCGTTATTAAAATCAACACTGCAGAAACAAACCGAAACTGGCAGCTCCTGCAGGGTTGGCCTTAAATTAGAAATGTAAAATTTGCTACAGACACCCTATACTCTTCTGCTCGACAGAGGTGAAATTATAGCATGCTATAAAAAAACTGCTCAATTTTTGTGAGAATTACCCGAATAACCATTAAAAAAAAAAAAAAAGATAATTATAATTATAATAATCATACTACTACTACTACTACTAAAAAATGATTATTATTATTATTTTCTAAATTTTAATGCATCCAAAAAAATTAAAATAAATATTTTTTATAAACATTTTAAATGATCATTAAATGATTAACAAAATCCATAAAATTTTATTAAATGACTAATAATATATTTTTTTACTATTCACATTT
>NC_133380.1:9821485-9841960 GCF_049309525.1 Garra rufa | reverse complement strand
AAATCGATCAATAAAACACTTATACTGGGTTTAAGCGATGCTAATAAACCATATTATCACATTTATTATCCTAATAAAGTGTGTACAAGTTGGGAGCTCAGGTCACAAAAAGGTTAAGCGCTTCTTCCTGTGATGTGAAAATGTAGGCCGTCTGAAGTATTTGAGTAATGTTTAGCTGTGTAGGTCTATTATTTCCTCTGCTGCTTTGTGTTTGGTAGAGCTGCCTTGTGTTTGCTTTGGATCAACTGCCTGAAAGTCTATGTGCGTGTTTAGCATTCACTCCTTTGAGGAACGTTGAGGCGGATGATCAAACTAAAACCGAAAAGGTTACGTATTGGAAGTTAGTTATTAATAAAGAAATTGCAATAGCACCAGAAAAAAAAAAAAAAAACTTTTTCAGAGTATGTAATGCTCTGTTGCAAAATATCTTGCAAATTAACAATTAACTTCAGAAGTTACGTCTTGCGGGTTCAACTACAAAGAGAGAAACATTCAACAAGCTAAGGAAAGAAATCAAACATAGATCAGCCAATAGAGATTAACCATGAAGACATACTAAAACTAAAAGAAAGTATTACACACACACAAAAAAAATTACATGAGACACAGAACAAAGCTTTGAAAGAAAGAAAACAGGTTAGAAAGATCAGACAAACAGTTTAAAGACATCAGACACAGATGAGGCGGAACAACAAAGACACCAGGGAACGAAAAGCATGCAGGTTAATGCATCTTTAGACGGAAGGGGAGCCAACGGGCTCACGGCAGACGTCCAGATCCGTGTCCCACCTGTAGTCCTGTCTCATCAAACACTGTTTCAGGTTCAGCTGCACGACTAGCTCTTCCTCTGGTCTGGGGCATCTGGAGATGCATGGCGGTCTAAAACAGAACATAGTCACATGATCTATGATGTTAGACACTTACCAAGCATTGTTGCCCCCCTTTCAGAAAGAAGACATAGGTTTAGCTAGGAACTGAGGTGATCTTTAAGTCTCAGGGAAACAATATATTTTACATGTATGCGTATCTATAAATGCTTTTGCAAGTGAAACAGCAGCTCTGTTCCTAAAATAAAATAAAATAAAATAAAAAAATAAAATAAAGCATCCATCCCAGTAAAGGCAAGCCCAGAACAATGCATTGCACAGAGCTCCATGCATGATCATCAATTTATTGCATTTTTTATAAATTATTATTATTTGTTATTATTTTTTATCATAGTTATTCATAACAGTAATGATCAATAATGATGTATTTATTTATATATATATATATGTAAAAAATAAAATAAAATAAAATAGGTATCACTGCAAGTATCCAACACAGTATAAAAGTAAAAAGTAAAAAGACATAACATTCAAAATAAATTAAAAAAATAAAATAATATTAAGTTAAATTAAATTAAATTAATTTAATTAAAAATAAAATAAAATAAAGGCACCAAGAATGTGTCTGCAAGTATCCGTCACAGTAAAAGCAATCCCAGAAGAAAACATTGCACAGAGCTCAATGCATGAAGAAAAAAATACATACATATACACATATTTAAAAAATAATAATAATAAATAAATACACTTTATATTATATAAATGTAAGATTTTTAATTAATTAATAATAATGAATTATTATATATATATTAATAAATAAATCAATAAATAAAGGCTACACTGCAAGTATCGGTCACATTAAGGCATTCCCAGAAGAATGCATTGCACATGCATGAAAAAATAAACAAAACAAAATAAAACAAAATAAAACAAAATAAAATAAAATAAAATAAAATAAAATAAAATAAAATAAAATAAAATAAAATAAAATAAAATAAAATAAAATAAAATAAAATAAAGACACCCACCTCACTTCCCACATGTGTTATCAAATTATGCCATTTTTTAAAATAAATATTATTCTTTATTATTTTTATCATTGTCGTTATTAATAATAATGATAATAAATCGTAATATAAATTAATAAATACATTTAAATTAATATATTACTACATTTTATATATAAAATAAAAAAATTCCATTTATAAAACTTAATATGAACTTAATATTGTATTTTACCATTCTGTCATTTACATTTAATTGTATTTTTAAAACATAATTACATTTTTTTTTTTAAAGCAAAATAGTCCAGTTTTCTTATTTGACTTTGAATTAAACAACATGTTCAATAAACATTAACCTTTTTACACTATATTTATGTGTGCTATGTAATTTTATTCTTTGCTTACTGCATTGTGTTCATTCATCATCACGTCAGACTCCTACACAATAAACCAGCCTATGCCGGTTTAAGTTAGTCTAGCTGGTTAGCCATATAAAATTTGTCTAAAACCTCTCTGAAACCAGTAAAACAGACTAACTAACCAGCTGGTTTACTGTTTTCAGCATGGACAACAAGGTTGCTCCCTAGGTTGTGAAAGAGAGTTAGTGTGTGAAAAATATCAGGCACTTCAAATATCTTGAAGTGTAAAATTAAACTGGTCTGGGATTGTGGTGTGATGTGTTCACACAGATGCTCATCAAACCATGCTGCTGTCTGACCGTGATGGGTTGCACAGCTGGCTCTTGGAAAACCCCAAAATCAACTTTGAGAGTCAGCATGTCTGCTGCGGCCACATGTGTTTCTTTCAACAGACTGACTTGGGTACAGTCTGAATGCAAAGACTGGGCTAGCACGCCAAAGACCTGCTGCAGTCGGCCACATCTGGATGTCTTTGGATTAATGTGCGTCTGTATGTGTTAGACGTGAAGTGTGTGGTGCTCATTGGGACAGACGTGGAGATGTTTGCCTGACTGGAGGACTTTGTGGACGCAGTCTGTGACCCAGGTTTCCTGTCTAGAAAGCGCGGGGTGTGAAGGGGTATGATATCACCTCTCAGCTCTTAGACCAACATTCACACGCGGAGGGCATTACAAGGATGTGTGTGCCAGTTAAACATTCCCGGGAAATGTTGAGGCAATTCATTATTACGGTGGGCTGTAGACCACCAGCACCATACTGAGATGCTATAATGGGAGCTCTCACAGCATAACACCCTACTGTACATAATACAGATCTCAGACTATAAACTAGGAAACTACAGGAATATTTCTGACATTATTTATTCACTCTCATATTATTCCAAACCTATATGACTTTCTGAATAACATTTAATGCAGGTCTTTTTTCCCCTTACCATGATATTAATACGTGACCCTGGACCACAAACCAGTTGTAAGTAGCACGTTTATATTTGTAGCAATAGCCAAAAATACACTGTATGGGTCAAAATGATTGATTTTTCTTTTATGCCCAAAATCGTTAGGATAATAAGTAAAGATCATGTTCCATAAAGATATTTTGTAAATGTCCTACCATAAATATAGTAAAACTTAATTTTTGATTACTAATATGCATTGCTAAGAACTTAATTTTGACAACTTTAATGGAAATTTTCTCAGATTCCAGATTTTCAAATAGTTGCATCTTGGTTACTGTCCTATCCCAACAAACCATACATCAATGGAAAGCTTATTTATTCAACTTAAATTTAAAAGATTGATCCTTATGACTAGTTTTGTGTTCCAAAATCACATAATATAATATAATATAAATGTATATATAAATGTTTTAATATATTTAAGTTAATATATACAAATTCATTTTAGATTCAATTAAATAATAATAATAATAATAACTTAAAGGTGATTATTTTAATTGTATGTATATTGTAGTAAAATTTAATATATACAAATTAATTTTAGATATAAATGATTTTATATACAAGATCAAATTAATCATCCATTATATTATTATTATTGTGAATATTGTAATATAACATAATACAAATGTTTTAATATATTTAAGTTAATATATACAAATTAATTTTAGATATAAGAAAATAAAATAAAAATCACCCTTAAATTATTATTATTGTGTATTTTGTAGTATATACAAGAAAAATAAATACATCACCATTATTTTATTATTATTGCAAATATAATAATATAATATAATATAAATGTTTTAATACATTTAGACAATTAATAGATATATTAAGATAAAAAAAATCTAATCACCACTATATTATTATTATTGTAAATATTGTATTATACGCATATCAATTATTTAAATATATACAGTATATAAATATTAAAGTAAAAATACATACATAAGTATAAAAATATTACAAAAAAACTGGTTCACTGAAAAGAACCATCCAAAAGCAGTGAAATTTAGTTGGTTTATTCATTTATTTGATTCTAAACTCACTAAACTCATCTTTTAAAAAGAATCGTAAGCGTTATTTTAATATCAGTGATAAATTATTATAGTTAATTGTTAATATTTAGAATTTGATTATATTTTTATAGTTTCTGTTTTAAATTAATTAGTTAAAACCTTATAACTTTGGCTGCATTTTTGAAAATGTTGCCTCAAAGCTGAAATAAGCGTACAATTTTTTTTGTTATTTCGAAAAGTTTAGTTTTTTTACTCATGAAAACGTTTTTCATGATTTTGGTTTTAGTTCAACTGTAACTAACTATAATAACCCTGATTTAAAATGACAAAATAACATGGGGTGAACTACTCCAAGAAACGCATAAACAGTTAGAGTAACTGTATTATTGCTATTGGTGTGTGCATGTGTTACAAAAATAAAAAGTTTCCAACTTCTGACCTGTATTAATTCCACTTTAAACGTCCCTGGACCATCATTAAAGAACAAGTGTTGTATTTACAGAGGCGAAAGTGCTAGCTGCACAAGCAAGGGCCCTAAAAAGGCAAAGAGGGTCCACAGAGTGATGCCTGGCTTGAGTGAAGAAACTCAAGCTCCTCAATTAAAGAGTAAGACTAAACAGGAGAGAGAGTTATAGCACGCTGGGGAAGGCAGCTGTGAGGGTGAACGCCAGCCAACACCTGGAGGGCTTTTAACGGGGGAGGAGGAGGTGACACAGGAGGACGGTGAGTGAGAAATCACACTTGATGAACTGCAAGAGTCGGTAATGGACAGATTTGTCATGAAATCTGCAAAAAAGGATATCTATAAATACAGTAAGAACACCTGTGCCTCTCAGGTATCCAGGTGTACCCGCTATGTTTAGAAGACACACCTCTCATGCCCTGTTACCCCGCTTTCAGGAAAGGTAGTTACCATAGGCTTGCGTCCTCTGTTGACATAAGTGCACACCGGGTTGTAGGCGCCCGTCCCGCACACGTACAAGTGCGTCCTGTTCCACGGCTCGATCAGGCGGATGAAATTACCGCACTCGCCCTGGGAGAGGAAACAATCATGGTAATTATTTTCACACATGAACAAAAGAGCCATTAGACCTGACATGTGAAAATCTGGCTTTTAGTTCATGTCTGTTAGCATTATATGCTACATACTAGCACTAAACGCTTTAGGCAGATATAAACATTTGAAAATTAGTCCTACACTTCTGGGAAAACAGACCTAAACTTGACAGGATTGATGGCAGTATTTAGAGACTCTTTGTCTAAAAACAAGAACTGTAACAATGCCAGAAATATACTGTACTTTGCTAGTATGCAAACACAGATGCTAATGTTTGACCAATGCAATCAGGTATACGGGTAACTGGCTATAAACATGTCAGCATTTTAAATCATTTCCACTTTTCTCTGAGAAAGTGATTGTAGAAGACTACACAATATGAGTTTATTATAATACTCACTATAATGCAGTTGCCCTATTACTTTTGTTTTGATGTACACAGCTTTTTTTTTTTTTAAATTCAGGGTCGGTACGATTTTCGAAACTTTTTTTTTTGTCTCTTATGCCAAAGCTGCATTTATTTGATCAAAACTACAAAAAACAGTAATATTATAAAATATTATTAAACTGTAAAATAACTATTTTCTATTTAAATATATTTTCAAATGTAATTTATTCCTATTATTCCTATTTATAATATGCTGATTTGAAACGTTTTTGTTATCAGTGTTGAAAACTGTTGTGCTTCATATATCTTTCTATAAATAAATAAATTGTAAATAATAAATACAATAAACAAAAATAAATCAAATAAACTGTAAAAAGAATTTTAATAGAAATAAATTAAATTGTAAATAATAAAAACAACAATTTAAATAATATTCATATTTATGTGTAAACCGTGAAACTTTTTGTCAGGATTTATTTGATAAATCGAAAAAGTTAGAATAAAAATAAAAATAAATGAATAAATGAATTCTAAATTATACAAACAAGAATTTAAATAAATAAATAAATACATAAATCAAAGTACAAAATAACATTAAAAATACAAAAAAAAGCAGAATAATACAATATAAATACAAATTTAAATTAAAACAAATAAAATAAACTGTAAAAATGAAATACAACAACGTAAATAATATTCATATTTATGTGTAAACTGAGAAACTTTTTTTTTCAGGATTTCTTTGATGAATAAAAGGTTTGAAACAAAAGCATTTATTAAAAATTAAATATAAAATAAATAAATAAATAAATACATTATAAATAATAAATACAATAATTTAAATGAGTAAATAAATTGTAAATAATAAATACAAGAATTTAACAAAAAAATACTATCCGTTATATCCAATACTAACTGCTTAAAATAACGTTAAAAATATTAATAAAAATGCAGAAGAATACATTCAAAAATATAAATATAAATAAATAAAATAAACTGTAAAAATTAAACACAAAATAAATAACTAAAATTGTAAATAATAAATACAACAATTGAAATAATATTCATATTTATGTGTAAACTGTGAAAGATTTTTTCAAGATTTCTTTAAATAAAAAAAGTTTGAAAGAACAGAATTGAAAAAAATAAATTAAAATAAATAAATAAATAGTAAATAATAAATACAAGAATTTAACAAAAAAATACTATCCGTTATATCCAATACTAACTGCTTAAAATAACGTTAAAAATATTAATAAAAAATGCAGAAGAATACATTCAAAAATATAAATATAAATAAAATAAACTGTAAAAATTAAACACAAAATAAATAACTAAAATTGTAAATAATAAATACAACAATTGAAATAATATTCATATTTATGTGTAAACTGTGAAAGATTTTTTCAAGATTTCTTTAAATAAAAAAAGTTTGAAAGAACAGAATTTAAAAAAATAAATTACAAAATAAATAAATAAAAATAATACAATGAATAAATAAAATCCAACAACAAAATAACATTACAAATATAAAAATGCAGAAATACATATAAAAATAAATAAAAAAACTGTAAAAAAGAAATACAAAATGAATAGATAAATAAAATTAATTAATAATATTTTTTTTTGTTATCAAATATTTATTAAGGAAAACAACAAAATATCACAAAGCATTTCAAACAGCCAACAGGAATGATCCATATACATGTATATCAAATACATATAGACAACCCTGTATTAATAGAAAACAAGTAAATTAAAAGGGAAAAAAAAATAAAATAAATAATAATAATAATAAAATAAAGGGGGGGGGGGGGGGTACCCACATACATACACTTAAGGGGATTTGCTCATATTCAGGAACTCCAACTAAACCAATTTAAAATACAGGTAAAGAGAAGAGATCATCTCAACCAGGTTTTCAGTGACTCCGCAACAGTGTGCCAACTACAAAGGGTCTTTTCATTTGCACCATTTACTCGAGCAGTAGACAGTTCTAAAAAAATTACATCCAAAAATGTAAGAATCCAGCATTTAACAGAAAGAGAATGAGGGGGTTTCCATCTTAATGCAATCATCTTTTTGGCAGCTGTGAGGCCAGCTAGTAATATGCGCTTGTTCTGATTGTTAATATTCAATATTGTTAATTTATTCAATAATAAAACCGGGACAGTTACAGGTACAGTTGTGGAAACCAGATCAGACATTCTTGATGCAACCCTAGACCAAAATTGAGCAACAGGTGGACACTCCCACATCATGTGTAGAAAAGTACCTGGAACCTTCAAAGTGCACAAGGTGCAGTTTGGGTCAGTTAACCTCTTCATTAGATGAAGTTTACGGGGAGTTAAATACGTTCGATGTACAAAATTAAAATGTATCTGTTGGTGGTCAGGATTACGAGAAGCCTCCTTTATATTTACCCAAACATCCTCCCAATTGAAATCTAAATCTAAGTTGGGGCAATCATGTCTCCACAGTCTTTCTAGTGGCAGTTTAGCATAAGAAGCTTCCAAAATAAAAGTATATAATGTAGACACTAAACCGCTATTATTTCTTTGAGCAATGAATAGTTTATACAAAGGATGTACAATTAAAGGTTGTTGCCAAGGTACGCCATATGCTTTGAGGGCCGATCTAAGCTGAAGATAAAAGAAAAAAGAAGAAGCTGGCAAATTGAATCGTTTTGAAATGTCTTGAAAGGAGCAAAGTCCAGATTCGGTATAAATGTCTTTTAGATAATGAATTCCACTCCTACTCCATTGCGAGGAAGGAATGGGTCTACCACCAATAGTCAGACTTTTATTATTGAATATGGGAGACTGTGTATGCCACCTACAGGAGATCTTGCATACAGATTCCACCATCCTCCAAGTCTGAATAAGATGAGAAACTATGGGACCAAAACGTAGACGACATTGCTTATCTGACACATTGGAAAAAAGGACGTTTTCCAAATTCCATGGGTGGACTAAATTTTCTTCTATCTTACGCCAAGAAACAGATGTGTGAGGGTTAAACCATACAAGCAAAGGCCGAAGCACAAACGACCAAAAATAAAACTTACAATTAGGTACAGTTAAGCCCCCGTGTGCCTTCCTCCTCTGTAATGTAGACAACTTTAAACGAGGCCTTTTTTTATTCCAAATGAATTGGGAAATTTTACTGTGGATTTTGTTCCAGAAATTGACAGGAGGAGAGAGAGGTATCATAGAACTAAAAAAATTAAGCCGAGGTAAAATATTCATTTTAACTATAGAAATTCGGGCCTGCAAAGAATTGGGCAGGTTAATCCACCTGTCCAAATCTCTCATTATGTCCTTGCTCACGTCAGAAAAATTGTGTGTCACAATTTGGTTCAAGGAGGGAAAAATTTGTATCCCAAGATACTTAAAGTGCTGAACAACAGAAATATCAGGTGGATAATCCAACAGTTTAGCAGACTCATTTAAAGGTAAAAGGGCAGATTTGGACCAGTTAACCTTAAAACCAGATAAATGACCATACTCTTCACAAATAGACAGCAGGCTTGAAATAGACTCTATTGGTTTTTCCATAAAAACCAAAACATCATCAGCATACAATGCTACATGATGCAAAGTATTGTGAACAGAAATAGGCTTTATCTCAGTTGACTGTCGAATCATCTGGGCAAGAGGTTCAAGGGAGAGAGCAAATAGAGCCGGGCTTAGACCTAGTAATAGAAAATGGTGAGGAGAGCAACTGCCCTGTAAGTACTAATGCAGTTGGATTAGAATAAAGAATTTTAATCATATTTATAAACCCTTTACCAAAGCCCATATGTTCCAGAACACACCACAAAAAAGACCATTCCATCCTATCAAAGGCCTTCATTGCATCAAGGGACAACACCACTGAAGGATCTTTGGTACCTACTACTGCATCAACTATGTGAAGAATTCGCCTGACATTATCCGTTGCCAGTCTAGATTTAATAAAACCTGTCTGGTCACAATTAATTAACATAGGCATGTGGTCCTGAATGCGCCGAGCAAGTACTTTTGAGTAAATTTTTAGGTCTGAATTTAGCAGACTTAGGGGTCTATAGTTTGCACATTCGGTTGGATCCTTATCCTTTTTCAAAAGTAGAGATATCAAAGCAGTATTAACATCTCTAGAGAAACTGCCTTTTTCAATTGAAGCTGATATCATATCAAGGAGCAAGGGGCCTAATTTATTCCAAAATACAACATAAAACTCAGGAGGTATCCCATCTAAACCAGGTGATTTATTCCTTTGCATGGCAAGTGCTGCCTCTTTCAATTCTTCTAAAGAGATAGGATTGTCAAGAAAAGTGGAAACATTTGTTGCCAATTGTGGTAAATGTAACTTTTTAAGTAAATCATTACATTTATCTTGTTCAGGCTGAATCTCAGACTTGTATAAATTGGAATAAAAATTACGAAATATCTCATTAATTTGTTTAGGTTCAGTAGCGGTAATACCTGTTAAGGATTTGATGGAAGAAATATCAGCAAATTGCTCATTTGACCTGATTTTCATAGCCAGTAAATGACTAGGTCTGGATCCATGGAAATAATATCTCTGTCTAGTTCTGTGAATTAAAAATTCAGAACGTCGCTTCAGAATATCATTTATTTCTTTCTTAATAAGATCGCGTTCCACTGCTATTTGTGAAGAGTAATTGTTTTGTAAAGTGGAATCCAGTTTAACAAAATCCGCTTCAAGCGCTTGCAATTTAGCAGATCTAGCCTTACGCAAATTAGAACAAAACAGTATAGCATTGCCTCGTATAAACCCTTTTATCGCCTGCCATAATATTCTGGGGTCCTCTACTGAGCCAATATTAAACTCCAAAAAATCATCCAATTGAGATAGGAACTGTGCCTTATACTCATCATTCTGCAATAAGGTGGTATTGAACCGCCATCTTGTGGCTCGTTTGGATAAACTACCCAAAGTAGCGTAACACCATACTCCTTTGTGATCCGAAAGGGCTATAGGCAATAACGTAGCATAATCAATTTTCTGGAAAAGTTTAGGAGATGAAAATATAAAATCTATTCTTGAAAAAGTTTTATGTCTGGATGAGAAAAAGGTATAGTCTTTTGTTGTGGGATTAAGAGATCTCCATATATCTACAAGCCCCAGACTTTTAGCCCATGAATGTAAAGCAGCGGTAGCCAGTTCCTGCTCTCTAGAAGCAGACGAACTTGACCTATCGAGATTAACGTCCCAAACTGCATTCATATCTGCGCCTACTATGAACGAATAATCAGTCAGATCTAACATTCTTTTTGTCAGTATATCATAAAAACGTCTATCGAATGTATTAGGTGCATAAATAGATATAAGAGCCACCTTTTTGCCATATAATTCAACTTTTGCAATGACAATTCTGCCTACATCATCCGCCCAAAAATCCAACAACTTCATTTTCAGATTACGTCTACAAACGATGGCTACACCTTTAGTTTTTGTACTGGACGTTGAGGAAGCGATAGTATGATAAAATTTATTAGCGAAATTAATTAATAATATTAATATTTCTGTGTAAACCATGAAACTTTTTTTTTCAAGATGTCTTTGATGAACAGAAAAGGTTAGAAAGAACAGCATTTATTTGAAACAGAAATTGCAATATTATAAATGTATACTGTCACTTTTAATTAATTGAATGCATCCTTGCTAAACAAAAGTATCAATTTCTTTAAAAAAAAGGAAAAAAATCTTACTGACCACAAAATTAGTATTTCAAAACACTACATGCATTCATAGAATTTCAATATGCAACTAATTATGGTTTCATCTAGCTGTGATGACAATGAAAGACCATCACTTGTTGATTATTAAGGTTAATAAAATTAATTAATGCTGTTCTTTCATCAAAAAATCTTGATAAAAAAAATCACAGGTTCCAAAAATCAGCACAGATGTTTCAAACACTGATAAAAAAAATCAGCATATTACAATGATTTGTGAAGGATCATATGACACTGAAGACTGTAGTAATGATGCTGAAAATTCAACTTTGATCAGAGAAATAAATTACATTTTAAAGTTCTTTAAAAAAGCATGACTTACTGTTTTAATAGGATTAATAGCATTTCAGCAAGCTTATGTTCGAGAGTTCAAAACTGGCAATCAGAAATCAGAAATGTACCCCTAAAGACCTACATGTAAATTCATTTCACAGCAATTGCATTCAACACTATTAATAATTCATGAGCTGTGGTTAAAGCAAACTGACACTAAGTACCATAGCAGTGCACAACAAAACACCCCCAATGCAACGCACCCCGCAGATGTGCAGATGATCAGGTGATGCACACAGTTTCTTTACCAGACCACGAAACCGCACGTCTAATTCCATATGTCCGCAAATCTAGGAATTCGACCGCTCTGAGTTCGTTTCACGCTGGATCTAGCATCTGTTTTCCTTCTCTGAATATCTACGAGTGCATATGTTTTGTGTGTGGTGAGGTTTATAACACATACATTTGACCTCAGCACTACTTGAATATCTCCCTTTCACTTGATTCATATCAGCAAATATTTTATGTCGAGACCCTGACCAAAAGATTTTGTATACGTTGTGTATTTGTAATGACATTTACAGTTCAGCTTAAAATCCAAAGCACAAACAGATGTCACATAGCCGTAGTGTTTCACAAGCGAGAGCTGGCTGGAGTTATTGAGATGAGATGAGATGTCTACACAAAGATATCTTGTGAGCAAACGTGGAGCAACTGTAAACTAAAAAACAGGTTGTGTATATTGTTATAACACTGTCTGGAATCATTCTTGTAGTTAATTTGCAGGGCTGAGCAGATTTCCAACAGTGCAAGGGCTTTCAGATTGGAGTATGTGAGCGGAGTGGAAGCAAAGCAGTTGAAAAAACGGCACTCACGTTTGTGTCTTTGCCACTTAAAACACACTCCGTCTTCCTCTGTGGAGAAACAGGCCAGTGTATCTGAAAGAGAGAGTACGAGAGAGAAAGGTCAATCCCATTTGTCACAACAATGACACACTATCTCAGAAACAATCCCCTTTAACTCAACAACCTTTCAGCATAATGAGCCGAACTAGCCAGGGAATGTTCACCCTGAATTTTTATAAGGCCCCAGGGATCCCCACATATCCAGGCTTTAGTTTTATAGAATTTAATAGTCAGTTTCCTGCATTGCTGTGAGCTAATAAGTAAAAGTAACAGTAATACAGGAATGACCTTTGGAGCCTGCTGTGATTTAGGGTATGGCTTGTGCTTGTTTAGGAACTGAATCCAAAACAGAGTGAACATCTTTCTATAAATAAATGAATACATGCATACATACAAACATGCAATGAATCCATACAATTTAAACAAACCAAACTCAAAATACAAAATAATACATTAAAAATATGAATAAAATAGAAGCATTAAATAAACTGTAAAAAAAAAAAAAAAAATGATATAAATAAAATTAATTTAAATAATAAATACAATTTAAATAAAATCAAAATACAAAACAATATGTGACCCTGGACCACAAAACCAGTCATAAGGTTAAATTTTACAAAACTGAGATATATACATCATATGAAAGCTCAATAAATAAGCTTTCTATTGATGTATGGTTTGTTAGGATAGGACAATATTTGGCCAAGATACATCTATTTGAAAATCTGAAATCTAAGGGTGCAAAAAATCTAAATACTGAGAAAAACACCTTTAAAGTTGTCCAAATTAGGTTCTTAACAATGCATATTACTAATCAAAAATTACATTTTGATAGGTTTACAGTAGGAATTTTACAAAAAATCTTCATGGAACATGATCTTTACTTAATTTCCTAATGATTTTTGACATAAAAGAAAAATCAATAATTTTGACCCATGCAATGTATTTTTGGCTATTGCTACAAATATACCCCAGCGACTTAAGACTGGTTTTGTGGTCCAGGGTCACATATATTAAAATATAAATACATTCTAAATAAAGTACACTGTAAAAATACAAATAAATACAAAATAAACAAACATTAAAAAATATAAATAAAACAAATAAAACATTTTATACAAATAAATAAATGAATAAATTTGTATAATAATAAATAAAACAATTTTAATAAATAAAATCAAAATAATATATTTTGAAAATATAAATAAAACAAACTAAAAATAAATAAATAAATAACAAAAATTGTAAATAAATAAATAAAATTAAAATACAAAAAAATATATATTTTTATATATAAATATATATAACTAAATAACTAATAGTAAAAGTAAATAAATAAAATCAAAATAAAAAATTATGTTAAACATATAAATAAATAAAAAAACTGTTATACAAATAAATAAAAACAAAATTGTAAATATTAAATACAACAATTTAAATTAATGAATAAATAAATAAAATTAAAATACAAAAAATATTAAAAATATAAATTGTAATACAAATAAATAAAATAAACTGTAAAAATTAAATATTAAATAAACAAACAAATAAACAGCAAAATATAGTATACACATTTAAAAATAAAGAGATAAAATTAATAAATCAAATCAAAATTAAACAAAGTACAAAACTGAATAAATAAAAATAAATAAATAAATAAATAAATAAAATAAACTGTAAAAATGAAATACTAAATAAACAAACAAACCAACAAACAGAAAAATATAGTATACACACTTATAAAATAAAGAAATAAAATTAATAAATCAAATCAAATATCAAATTTTTTTTTTTAAATCTATCATGTCGGTGGGAGGCAGATGGAGTGATTTGTGATAGTCCTTACTATGAGGGGTTCTCGGTTGATGTCGTGGAGGTCCAGGGACAGGATGTAGTCTTTGCTGCCCACATACATGCGGTCATGATCCTCATCCATGCGCAAGATGCGATAGTCTGATGTGTTCAACAGGAAAGAGAAGTGATGGGCTGTACCTGTAGACCTCAGATCTGCAGAAAGAAAGAGAGAAAAAAATAAGGTCAATCAGCAAAAACTGACAGCCATTTATTGCTAAGACATAGTTTGTTTTAGAAAGATTTACACAGACAGAAAGAGTGTTTCCACTCCCAGTTTCATTCCTTTTCTATAATTGCTTAAATACATATCATAAAAACATGGCAGCTTGACAAGAACATAACAGTTTTGGACACAGTTCACAACAAAGAATACTCCATCTATTTCACCTTATGAGGTAATAGAGGGTTTGTTATTGCAGGCACAAAGCATGGCAACCGAATCTGTAATTATGCCTTCAGATTTTTTCCAATCTTATCTTAGAGGCACACAAACACAGTGAGGTCTGAGAGAGAAGGAAAAGAAAAAAACACTTCACCTTGTTTCCAAAGCAAAAGGAAGTTATCAATAAATTAAACAAAAGATATGCAAGATATTCTACTAAAGCAGACCTGCCTTTCTTTTAAATAATATGTAAGAAATTACATAAAAAGATAAATTATTAACATTTTTGTGTAAATATTATAATTTAAGAATATGAAAATTTAAAGAGGGTGTAAAACATTAGTGAGCAGTTACCCGGGTTACCCGAAGGTCACAGAGGACAAGAAACACGCACATACTTCTCTTCAGTGTGTCTGCCAATCAACAAGTCAGGAATCACCCAGTAGAGATAACCATTAAAAAATAAATTCTAATCTTAGTAATTTATTAAAACAAATCCATTGATGAATTACCGGTTTATCTGCCAGACACAGGCCTTGAATTCACTAGCACAATACACTGCCATTAATCACATTACTATTGCTCTGTTTGTATAGTTTGATTTAATATATCCATGAGCGAGGGGTGTGTTTTGAGGTCAAGGCTTTGATTGACAGCTGTCACGACAGTGTGTGTGAACCTCCGTCTGGAAGATTATTTGTGTTTCAGCTCAAGGCGAAACAATGAATCCATCACATGTGTGGATGGACATGAACACACAGACTAAAAAAGAAGAAAAAAACTAAGAAAGAAAGAAAGAAAGAAAGAAAGAAAGAAAGAAAGAAAAAGACACGTGGACGTGTGTAGATTACGAGGACATTTTAGTGCCATGTAAAAAAATAAATAATAATATCTAAGATTACAAGATTAAAGTCACAATATTTTGAGAGTAAAGTCAAAATTACGAAAATAAAGTTGAATATTTCAACAACAAAATCAAAATTATGAGAATAAAAGTGAAAATGTTTTGAGAAAAAAAATCTAAATTACGAGATTAAAGTCGAAATATTTCAACAATAAAGTCAAAATTATGAGAATAAAAGTCAAAATGTTTAGAGGGAAAAAAATCGAAATTACGAGATTAAAGTCACAATATTTCAAGAATACTCAAAATTACAGGAATAAAGTGTAAATATTTTGGGAATAAAGTCGAAATATTTCAATAATAAAGTAAAAATGTTTCAAGAAAAAATAAATCTAAATTACAAGAATAAAGTTGAAATATTTTGAGAATATAGTAGAAATTATGAGAATAAAGTCGAAATGTTTCGAGAATAAAGTCGAAATATTTCAACAATAAAGTCAAAATTATGAGAATAAAAGTTAAATGTTTCAAGAAAAAAAAATTAAATTACGAAATCAAAGTCACAATAAAGTCAAAATGTTTAGAGAAAAAAATTCTAAATTACGAAAATAAAGTTGAAATATTTTGAGAATATAGTAAAAATTATGAGAATAAAGTTTAAATGTTTCGAGAATAAAGTCGAAATATTTCAACAATAAAGTCAAAATTATGAGAATAAAAGTTAAATGTTTCAAGAAAAAAAATTTAATTACGAGATTAAAGTCACAATAAAGTGAAAATGTTTTGAGAAAAAAAATCTAAATTACGAGATTAAAGTCACTATTTCAAGAATATAGTTGAAATTATGAGAACAAAGTCAAAATTTTTCGGGAATAAAGTCGAAATATTTCAACAATAAAGTGAAAATTATGAGATTAAAGTCAAAATGTTTCAAGAAAAAAAATGAAAAGAGATTAAAGTCACAATATTTCGAGACTAAATTCAAAATTACGATAATAAAGTCAAAATATTTCTGGAATAAAGTCAAATAGCAAGAATAAAGTTGAAATATTTTGAGAATATATTAGAAATTATGAGAATAAAGTCGAAATATTTCAACAATAAAGTCAAAATTATGAGAATAAAAGTCAAAATGTTTAGAGGAAAAAAAAAATCGAAATTACGAGATTAAAGTCACAATATTTCAAGAATACTCAAAATTACAGGAACAAAGTGTAAATTTTTTCGGAATAAAGTCGAAATATTTCAATAATAAAGTAAAAATGTTTCAAGAAAAAATAAATCTAAATTACAAGAATAAAGTTGAAATATTTTGAGAATATAGTAGAAATTATTAGAATAAAGTCGAAATGTTTCGAGAATAAAGTCAAAATTATGAGAATAAAAGTTAAATGTTTCAAGAAAAAAAAATTTAATTACGAGATTAAAGTCACAATATTTCAAGAATACTCAAAATTACAGGAACAAAGTGTAAATTTTTTCGGAATAAAGTCGAAATATTTCAATAATAAAGTAAAAATGTTTCAAGAAAAAATAAATCTAAATTACAAGAATAAAGTTGAAATATTTTGAGAATATAGTAGAAATTATTAGAATAAAGTCGAAATATTTCAACAATAAAGTCAAAATTATGAGAATAAAAGTTAAATGTTTCAAGAAAAAAAATTTAATTACGAGATTAAAGTCACAATAAAGTCAAAATGTTTAGAGAAAAAAATTCTAAATTACGAAAATAAAGTTGAAATATTTTGAGAATATAGTAAAAATTATGAGAATAAAGTTTAAATGTTTCGAGAATAAAGGCGAAATATTTCAAAATTAACGTCAAAATAGCAAGAATAAAGTTAAAGCGTTTTGAGAAAAAAAGAGATGTTTCAAAAAATAAATTCTTCGAAATTCTTCGACTGTATTCCCGAAATTCTCCATCTTTATTCCCGAAATGCTTTGTCTTTATTCTAAAACATTGTCATAGATAGACATGAACATAAGGGAAGGGAAGGAAGGAAGGAAGGAAGGAAGGAAGGAAGGAAGGAAGGAAGGAAGGAAGGAAGAAAGAAAGAAAGAAAGAAAGAAAGAAAGAAAGAAAGAAAGAAAGAAAGAAAGAAAGAAAGAAAGAAAGAAAGAAAGAAAGAAAGAAAGAAAGAAAGAAAGAAAGAAAGAAAGAAAGAAAGAAAATAAATAAGACACGGATGTGTGTAGACAGAAATGAACAGACAAAAAGAAAGATAAAAAAGGAAGAAAGAAAGAAATTAAATAAGTGAAAAAGAAAGGAAGAGCAGAAGAGTGAGCAAAAGTGAGAAAAAAGAATGATTGAAAATGGCAAGAATTGAAGAGAGTGAAACAAATAAAGAAAGTAAGCAAGAGCCAATTAAAGACACCAAGAGCAAAAGAAAGTTAAACATTAGAAACAAGAAAAGATGAGCAGAAGAAAAGGTCTAAGCCAAAGAACAAGCAAAACAGAATGAAAAGGAATAATGAACAACAAAGTAATCAAAAGAAAAAAGTAGTATCCATAGTTGATTCCAGCTCCTCTCAGCACGTCTGTCAGCATCTCCTAAACATCTGTTTGTTTTAGCAGCCCTTCTGACCGCCCATCTGCTGCCTCAGACCTCACTCACACCACACAGACTCAGGTGAAGCTTTCACACACCAGACCATCAGCTCAATCTCCCTCTACATCACTATGATGCTGGGATGGGAGTGGCAGCTCCTCAAAAATCCACACAATTTGAATTTTCATTTATGTTTGTTGCATAAATGCAGAAACATTAAAGGTTAAATGGAAGGTTAGGGGTCTGTTCAAATCATTGCCCATTCTTTCCACCACATAACCTAAATATAACACTTCGACAGGATATTCACCATATGTATTCAATGATTTTTGCAGAGCCATGCAGCAAACCCAGTTCCTGAAGCCCTCAAAGAAAACACCAGTGTTTAAAGTCTGGAATGTTCTACTGAGAGGGGAAATGTAAGTTTACTATTGTAGGAATTCAAGTATGCACTGTCTCTGAATGCACAAAGCTCGCTTCAGCACTAAAGCTTGGCATATGGTCGGACTTGACGAAACCAGAGTAAATACGGTGCGGAGACTGTGCATGCCAAAAACTAAATGTTACCCTTATCTCCCTCTTCTCTCTTTCTCTCTTACAAGACAGAGGGCCACCTGTGGAAACAAGACCAACTGTCTAAAGATCCCTGTACTCCAATACCAACAGCTCCATGTCTATCTTGAATCCATCCGGACACATGAGCCAACAGCTTCCTTTAGACAATATCAGGGTGCAGTCTACCTAGAAGCAATAAAAGACAGTGCCAAGATGCAATGCTAAAAATATGATACTGTGACAAGTGCAAAGTTTACATACTAGCCCACACGCATACTGGCTAAGAAGTACATCTGTAATGAGATTAAGCAGTTTCTGTATGTATGTTTTTCACATCTAAATTAGATTTGTATTCAACAATTCCCTCAACTGCATCTTGGATGATTTTGTTTCACAGAGCATACTAGGCAGCACACTGGGGTTGTATCCAAAATTGAATACTTCCCCTACTGTATAATTATATAATGTGAAAAAGATTAGTACTGTATGTCAGAATTCACAGTACTCATAAAACAGTTGGTGAAAAGTATCCAAATGACATACTACTTCCATCGGGATTCTGAAGTGTGTATCCCCTGGACACTTTACTATCCCATGAGTCACAGTTCACGATTTATGAATTATAGTGCAATGCAACTGACTCTCGTAGGTCACATGACATCCATTCATACTATAAGTAGGGTTCTATGAAAACTTTTACATTTTTTTCCAAAATTCCATTTAAATTTTTCAAAAAGCATAAAATAATCAATCAAGAGCATGTCCGATTAATTGAAATCATCAAACTTACACAATTTTAACATTCAGTTTTATTTTACAGAATTCTTTGTTTTCCAATAATTTTCTGGATTCTATAATATAAGTTTCATTAAATTTTAATAATCAAAATCATGTCTAATTAACTGATTTTATTTAAAAAATATATTATAATTAAATTTTATTTATATATATATATATATATATATATATGAAGACCTTTAATTTTCTGTTTGACAATAGTTTTTCTCTAAAGAGTAAATTGCACATAAAGTGACGTTCAGAGCAGATATCCAGAGATAGACAGAACGATTATTAATGATTGATAACTAATTGAATTGATTTAAAAAATAATTTATTATTATTTCATTTTATTCCTTTTTTTAAATCCATTTTAAAATAATACATTTTCTGATAAATATTCCTTAAAAATGTTTTAATAATAACTTAGTAATAGTTATATAACAAATTTATAAGAAGCAGTAATACCATCACAGAACATCAAGTAATATTTATGTCACAGTTTCTTCAATTTAAACCAAAATTTATTTTGATAGTTGCCGTGAAGACCTTTAAGTTTCTGTTTGTACATGATATGACAATAGTTTTTCTTGAAAGAAATGGTAAAATGCTCATTAAGTGACTTTTTAAAACAGTTCTAGAGATTTCATTTAATTCTAATAATCAAAAGCATCTCTAATGAACTGATTTTATTAAAAATATAAATTTGATTTATTACTTAAAAATTTTTTTTAAATAATTTTCTGGTCAATATTCCTTTAAAAATTATATTTTAATAATACTTTTATTAGTAGTAGTAATACCGTCATTATAGTACATTAGGTCAGATATTTCTGTCACAGTTTCTTCAAGTTAAATCAAACTTTTATTTGATGGGTTGCTCTGAAGACCCTTAAGTTTCTGTTTGTATACGA
>NC_133380.1:9801485-9816485 GCF_049309525.1 Garra rufa | reverse complement strand
ATTAGATTTGAATCATTCAATTCGCTAAATGATTCACAAACCCATTACGATCTAAAGCAATTGATTTGTGATAGGCGCTCAGAAGTCCTGACCTGAACCAAATAATTCGCAATATGCAAAGTTCTAAATCAAATTATATGTGATCCAACTGGAGCGCTTCAAAACAGTGAATCATTTTGCAGTGCAATGGTTTAACTGATTCTGAGTTTCAAAAAGCTCAGTTTCACCCATCCCTATTTGCTTTTTAAAATCGTTACAAGCGATGTTGAAATTTGAAAATGAATTGCTCTTTTAATTTGATGTGGTTTTTACTAGTGAATCGCTTTAAATTAATGATCGAAGTCACAAGTTTGAATCCCTTAGAGCGGTTCCAGTGTAAATTACTCAATTGATTTGGTTCATCTGTTCCTCTTTTCGCATCTTCAGCCATATTTACACAACATTGTTAGTGCTATAACTTGCTTAGCTTAATTGTTTTCTGACATCAACTGAAATAAGTGAAAAAAGTATGTTTTTCAAATTGCATAAATTTTGTGTAAAAAGATAAGTGCTTATTGACTAAATTTAACGCTTATTTTATAGATACATTGTCTATTATAATTCAAGTACCTCTTCAGGAATATTGCCATTTTCAAAGGGTTTTCCAGGCTTTAAATTTTAAAAAGTCAAATTCAAGCACTTCAAGCACCTGGTACGAACCCTGCCTTTTGCATTCAACAGAAGAAAGAAAGTCAGTCATACAAGTCTGGAACAAATATGAGTAAGAAAATGATAGCAGGATTTTCATTTTTGGTTAGACTATCCCTTTAAGGTTTTTAAAGTTTGTATACAGTATCATCATGTGACCCTCATCAATGCCTGTCCATGAACAGCTTGCCTTGTATCTGCGTGTGGTAAAGTGGGCAACGCGCACACACACACACACACACACACACACACACACAGATGGCAGCAGTCCAACCCACTGCATGCCGCAGTGCACTTGTGTTATTGTTCTGACAACTCACACATGCTGATTTCCTGTAAGACTCAGATAAGAGCTCACCGAGAGCAGAGAGAGAGGGAAAGCTGTGTTTATCCCCAATATGCACCAGCCGGATGTTGCACCTGATTCATATCTAAAGTTCTGGAAGCTTGGTTGTATATGAGGTAAGCTGTGTCTTTATCAGCTCACAGTACAGTTTCATTAATCCTGACGCCATGACTCATACCTTTAAAAGTCTTGCCTTAAGAGCAATATCTTTTTGTGTCATAAATTAATACATGTTTCTCAGCCTCTGCCTCTCTCTCTCACACTCACACACAGACAAGTTTTTGTTGGCCTCCAGGATCAAAAGATGATACAACGGTGAAGGAATGCTTCTATAACTACTGGAAAGCAGGTCTAGCATACTCTCACTGTTTAGTTTGGACCTGTTTTAATCACAGCTGAGAGCAACAGAAAGGCCATTATAGAACACAACAAGACGTGGAATAAAACAACAGTTTAAAGTAAGAATTTAACAGTCTACTTGCTGGAAGTTCTAGTTTAAACACATGTATCCATACATATAATAACAGAAATAGTAAAATATTAAAAGTGTACATCAGATTTCGGGACATCAGGCCCATTTTAAACAAGTTGGTATGATTTTTTAGGGTCTTTGCGAAACATCTGCAACATACTTTGGTTAAAGTTTTCAATGGTTGTCTAAAACACTTTTTTACCTCATCAAAAACAGCTGCTCACAGCATCCCATTTTGGTGCATGTCTCTTTAAATAAATATAAGCTACTGTTTACCCCGCCCCTTTCTTCCGTTTTCTGTGTACTTGGTATATTTGCTTACGAGACGTTTTCACTACAGCTGCTCGAGTGCAAAGAAAATGGACAATTGGCTGAGGGCTAAAATATGCTAATAAGGGTGTGGTCATGGGTGAGGCTTGAGCAATATGACATCATACTGCTCAGAAAATCAAAACGGCTTGATAACTGAGACTGTTTAAGGTTTTTGGGGATTGAAAAAAAGGAGTAAATGAATTGTTATCATTGTACAGTTGTGGCCAAAAGTTTTGAGAATTACATAAATATTGGAAATTGGAAAAGTTGCTGCTTAAGTTTTTATAAAAGCAATTTGCATATACTCCAGAATGTTATGAAGAGTAATCAGATGAATTACATAGTCCTTTTTTGCCATGAAAATTAACTTAATCCCGAAAAAAACTTTCCACTGCATTGTTAAGAAGACTTCAGGGCGTCCAAGAAAGTCCAGCAAGTGCCAGGATCGTCTCCTAAAGAGGATTCAGCTGCGGGATCGGAGTGCCACCAGTGCAGAGATTGCTCAGGAATGGCAGCAGGCAGGTGTGAGCGCATCTGCACCCACAGTGAGGCCAAGACTTTTGGAAGATGGCCTGGTGTCAAGAAGGGCAGCAAAGAAGCCACTTCTCTCCAAAAAAAACATCAGGGACAGATTGATCTTCTGCAAAAAGTATGGCGAATGGACTGCTGAGGACTGGGGGCAAAGCCATATTCTCCGATGAAGCCTCTTTCCGATTGTTTGAGGCATCTGGAAAAAGGCTTGTCCGGAGAAGAAAAGGTGAGCGCTACCATCAGTCCTGTGTCATGCCAACAGTAAAGCATCCTGAGACCATTCATGTGTGGGGTTGCTTCTCATCCAAGGGAGTGGGCTCACTCACAATTTTGCCCAAAAACACAGCCATGAATAAAGAATGGTACCAAAACACCCTCCAACAGCAACTTCTTCCAACAATCCAACAACAGTTTGGTGAAAAGCAATGCATTTTCCAGCACGATGGAGCACCGTGCCATAAGGCAAAAGTGATAACTAAGTGGCTCGGGGACCAAAACGCTGAAATTTTGGGTCCATAGCCTGGAAACTCCCCAGATCTTAATCCCATTGAGAACTTGTGGTCAATCCTCAAGAGGCGGGTGGACAAACAAAAACCCACTAATTCTGACAAACTCCAAGAAGTGATTATGAAAGAATGGTTTGCTATCAGTCAGGATTTGGCCCAGAAGTTGATTGAGAGCATGCCCAGTCGAATTGCAGAGGTCCTGAAAAAGAAGGGCCAACACTGCAAATACTGACTCTTTGCATAAATGTCATGTAATTGTCGATAAAAGACTTTGAAACGTATGAAGTGCTTGTAATTATATTTCAGTACATCACAGAAACAACTGAAACAAAGATCTAAAAGCAGTTGAGCAGCAAACTTTGTGAAAACTAATATTTGTGTCATTCTCAAAACTTTTGGCCACGACTGTACACTCTTAAAAATAAAGGTGCTTCACAATGCCATAGAATAACCTTTTTTGTCTAAATGGTTCCATGAAGATTCTTCAGATTATAAAAAGGTAAGAAAAAGATGGTTCTTTAAAGAACCTTTGACTGAATGGTTCTTTGTGGAACCAAAATTGGTTCTTCTATGGCATCGCTTAAAGAACCATTTAAAGCACCTTTATTCTTAAGAGTGTAGGGTGGTTTGAGAGAGAGAAAAAAAAATCTTGTCATGATGGAGGCTATATAGCCAAATAGCATGTCGTGCACTCCCAATTTTCAACTGTGTGACCTTATAAATCTGTAGCATTTAGAAGGTGTGCTATTCTTTTGCCCATATGTTTTAAAGTGTTTTTAAGGTACACGCTGTTTTTTTGTTGGTTAATTCATCTGGAATAAACATGTCTGACAAACTACATCTGCTGAACCCACAGCAATGTATGTGTCACATCATTTCTGTTTCGGGATCATTTAAAAATGTTTGCGCCCATCATCATGCATCACCACCCCCGACCCAAACTCCCATCATGCAGTCTGGATTTTTCCATTCTCAAAGATATAATTAGCACCCTGTGATTGTGGGCATCCGTGTGTGTACAAGACTGAGCAACAAACAATAAAAAGGCACCCATTTGTCTTACAGAAAATATACACAGGCTTTTAAACAGTTTAAAAAAATCAGAAACATACTCGTCACAAGTGTGTAGACGTGAATACTTGGCCAGTGCGTAAAATTCCATAACGTTCAGTGTTTATTATAAGCTAACTAAAACTAAAAAAATAAAATAAAACAGTTCAGCTAGTTGGAAAGTTTCTAATTGTAAAATAATAATAAATTAAATAATATAAAAAACATATACAGATATAATAAATGTGACCCTGGACCCCAAAACCAGTCAAAAGGGTCAATTTTATGAAATTGAGATGTATACATCATCTGAAAACTGAATAAATAAGCTTTCCATTGATGTATAGTTTGTTAGGACAGGACAATATTTACCAAGATATAACTGTTTAAAAATCTGGCATCTGAGGGTGCAAAAAAAAAAAAAAAAATACTGAGAAAGTTGTCCAAATTAAGTTCTTAGCATATTACTGATTACAAATTAAGTTTTTATAAATTTATGGTAGGAAATTTACAAAATATCCTCATGGAACATGGTTTTAATATCCTAATGATTTTTGGCATAAAAGAAAAATCAATAATTTTGACCCATACAATGTATTTTTGGCAAATATACACTTAAAAATAAAGGTCTTTATTGGCATCAATGGTTCTATGAAGACCCTTGAAGTTCCATGGAACCTTTCAAATGCAGGAAAGGTTCTTTATAGTTGAAAATGTTCTTTAAAATGGTTCTTTTAGGAACTGTTCACTGAAAGGTTCTTTGGGGAACTAAAAATGGTTCTTCTATAGCATCACTGCAAAATAAACTTTTTGGAACCTTTATTTTTAATTGTGTACCCATGCTACTTAAGACTTATTTCAAGGTTTTGTGGTCCAGGGTCACATACTGTATATAGACTAAACTTAAATATATATATATATATATATATATATATATATATATATATATATATATATATATATATATATATATATATGAATGAACTTTAACAGTATCTCAATGATACTAAAATAACCGAAATAGTCCTGAGGAACAACATCTGTTTTTGTGATAGTCCTTGAAGCATCTTTAACCAAATTCTCTCCAAAATACTGCACAGCAGTTGAAGGTTTATGAAGCAGTCTATATTAATGCCTACTCTACCACGCCTTAATAATGAATTACACATAATACAACATAAATTATGTTGCATTATGGCTAGAAGTGTTTATAAACAAGCATATCAAAAACATAACCATAATAGCTCAAATTTAAATAAATTTCTCTTCCTGACTAAAGAAGAAATTAATGACTGATGAAATCAATGAAAATGTCACTGGCGAATAAAACTGCACATCTGATGGAAAATCCATTTCCTACAGGAACATCTTGAATGTCAATAAACCACAGATAGTTTTCTCTCTCTGCACACGGTATCGGTTAAGAATCCTGAATTGTGAGAAAGAGACAGCTTGCTTTGAATTAGACACATCTGTGAAAACATAGCTCTCTATCACCACAGACATGTTTTATTAACAAGAGTTCTCTCAACAGCGATCAGTCTGGAGCGTCTGCCTCTCACACGCATTGCCCTCATCTGCCCCGACCTCCAGAGGGTGGGCGACCATCCCCGGTTGTCTAGGGATCAGGTGTATGCTAGAAAGAGACCACCTTTATGATTGACACAATATTGCCTGAAACAGACTGAACGGATCACTGGATATTGAGAAAGTTGAATCAGAAAGAAAATGAACAGCTGTTTCTGTCAGGACTTTGCCGTCTTTCTTAATCATATAGAAATACTCATTCCTGCCAATGTAAATACATCAGGCCCCCAGCGCCAGGGCTTAGAAGTCGTGAGGCAGCAGTAAAGGTTGCTTGAGCTCCAGATTAATCTAGGATTAGCCCCGGGGTCAGGGTCACTGGCCTCGGCCTGAGCAGAATCAGGAAGTAGGGATTGCAGAAACAAAGTGGCATTACGGCAAGGAATCACAATGAGTTATCAAGCAAAAAAGGAAAAGTACACTATTGTTCAAAGGTTTAGGGTCAGTAAGACTTTAAAAAAAAAAAAAAAAATACTTGTATTCAGCAAGGGTGCATTTAATTGATTAGTGTTGCAAAGCAATCAGTCACGATTAATCGATTCAAAATAAAAGTTTATGTTTACATACTATGTGTGTTTTTACTGTGTATAAATACACACACATGTATATATTAAGGAAATATATGTTCGATTTATGTGTATAAAATATTTATATATAATACAAATTTTATACAATGTAAATATATAAAATATAAAATACACGTGTATTTATATATACATTAATATACACAGTATACACACATATCACAAACTTATTTTGAATTGATTTATCGCGACTAATAGCTCTAAAATTGATCAAAAGTGACTTTAATAACAATACAAAAAATTTAAAATAAATTCTACTCTTTTTAACTTTATATTCATTAAAGAATCAAAGAAAAAATATTATTTAATATTAAAAATATTAAACTATCCACTAAATTGTAAGCAGCATTACTGGTTTTTAATATTCATGATAATAAAATTAATAAAACAATAAGATAAAAAATGTCTTGAGCAGCAAATCAGCATATTAGAATGATTTCTGAAGAATCATGTGACACTGAAGACTGTGGTGATGATGCTAAAAATGTAGCATTACCATCAAAGCAATAAATTACATTTTTAAAAAGTATATTAAAATAGAAAAGTTATTTAAGTAGCAATAATATTTCACAATATGGCTGTTTTACTGTATTTTGATCAAATGCAGCATTGGTGAGCATATAAAGATTAATAAATAAATAAATACATTTTCAACCTCAAATTGTTAAAGAGATTCACACAAAAATGAAAATTACACCAGGTGTTTATGACTTTCAGACAAATACAATGGGAGTTATATTAAAACAAACGTCCTGGTTCTTCCAAGTTTTGTAATGGCAGTGAATGGGTGTTGAGATTTTGAAGCCCCAAAAAAAGTATATCCATCCGTCATAAAAATATCTCAAATACAGCGATGCGTTTGTGTAAGAAAAATATTCATACTTAAAACTTTATAAACCGTAATCTTTAGCTTTTAACAGTATTCATCTGAAAGTAGAAAATCATATTCACCTAGGACAGCTTGAGGGTGAGTTAATCATGGGGTAATTTTCATTTTTGGGTGAACCATCCTTTTAACAGTAGTGTATATTCAAAAGACCAAAAACACACTCACACGCTTTTTGCAGAATATACATTATTTCAAATTCAGCAGCTGTTTTAAATACGGTGCCAAATAGTTAAGTAAATAATATTCCTAACTGATGACAATTTGAGATTCAGGCTGCAAGTGGATTTATTCTGAAACAAATCATAATTTAACCTAGTAGTTCAATTGACTTTTTTTTAGACCAATGAAGAGACCACAGGCCACCCTTATTTCGTTTAAACACTGCCAAAACCCATACACACTTTCATCATATCAGTACGAAGATGTTTGACTTGGCCTGGACCAGGAAGTTCAAATTCAGCAAATATGTTCCACTTCACTAACGCTTGTTTTTATTAAAGAACAGAGTTTTGAAGACGGCGCTGGAAGGGCTGAACCCCAATAAGCTCTCAAAACAAAAACGTGAGGAAAGGGTTTGATTTCATTTGACGGACTTTTTCCATTCAGGTGTCCAATGCGACATACTAATACAGTTAGTTCTGAAGTTCTGCACTTATGAGAAAAACAGATGTCTGCACCATACCAAAAATGGATGCCACAGGCAAAATTGCTACATCATCTTTAAAACGAAAACAATGCCCTCCTTAAATAACCACAAGCGCTAAAAACAGGCTGGGAAATGGGAACGGAGGAGAAGCGCTTCGTCAGCGACACCGAAAGCAGGTTTTCTGAGAGTTCCTGCCTATATCCTGTGACATGTCTACAGCTAATTTACAGTCACGGATGTCCAGGAAGCTGATCTCTGGTGGTTTTGGAGATGATGGGAAATGTTCTACGCACACCCTGGTGAGAGCGTCAGAATGCCGGGCTATCACAACAGAGGTCACGGGGTCACGGAATGGCAGAGGTGGCCGTGGAATTGTTCCCCCGTTTCCTCTGAGGAATGCCAAAAGTGACAGAAGCCATTGTGAAGGATCTCTATCCTTTGGTTTACCGCCTGCTGCGATGTCTCTATAGTTCTGCCTCAGTGCTTGTCACTCCAACCTATAGGACCTGAAGAGTGTACAACTGTTGAACTGTCGGAAAAGATTACATAGAACTGACTCTTTTCACACCGTTCATTCTGTATGACCTATAGGAGCCAATGCATGAGAGAAAGCCAGCATCGGTGTTACATTTGGCAGGCGCTTTGGGTGCGATCTGGGCTGCATATGTTCCGTTTCCCAGGCCAGACAGGAAGGAAGCGGGATTAGGATTGAGTCAACACGTTCATCTATTTCGCCCAGTCGCTCTTCCTCTCCGTTTACGCAAGCGCTCATCTGAGAGGGAGGCGATTAGCTGCAGACAAACAGCATCGCGGTTTGGTGCGCCACACGTTCACCCGGCACCCCACACGCACTCTCCCGTGGGAATGAAATGCCAGATGGTTAACCCTTTCAGGACAGGTTCTGTCACCACGGGAGGGACTTATTCTGGGGGAGAGTTGGATGGACAGGTGTCACAGAGCATGCGGGGTTCCTGCTGATGAGC
Source organism: Garra rufa (assembly GCF_049309525.1). NCBI lineage: Eukaryota > Metazoa > Chordata > Actinopteri > Cypriniformes > Cyprinidae > Garra > Garra rufa. The sequence goes on along the minus strand of NC_133380.1, from coordinate 9,807,895 downwards.
CTTGTAAAATGACAAGCTCAAATACTCTAAGATTCGCCTGTGTTAACTTTCTTGAAGAAAAGGCGAGACTGATGCAAGGTCTGTCCAATGGAGGAGGGAAAAATTATGTCAACTTATGCTATAGGTCTATTTTACAGTCACACTTTTTCACCTAGTCCACCTAAAAATGATTTATTTTGTTATTTTTTTCTCACCCTCATGTCCTCAGTTATTGTAAAAATAATACACAACGTTTTTTTTTTTTTAACAATGAAAGTGAATGGATTTTGACAATAAAAAAACAGAACTTCTTGCTTTTTTCTCCATTTTTTTTAAAAATAAACAATAAATTGCATAAAAGAATAAACAAAAAGGAACATAATAAAAAGACAAAAAGGTCTTTATAAACATAAATAATTGTATAAAATTAAATAAAAATAAACCAAATACAGTTCAATAAATGCATTGAAATAAATAAATAAAAACCAAAAATTATTCAGACACCAGATACAATTTTACTAGTGAGTACAGGACACTATAGTTCATTTATGTAAGTGGGGATAGCAAACAAAAGCAAACTGTGAAATGTTATACCCAAAAAAGTTTCATACAGTGGACTAAGAGTAAAATTGATAAAAATCTGGGACCAAAAATTTGATTTGACACTTTGACCTGACCATATTTTGTTAAATACCTTTCTATCAAAGTTATCTGACATTATCAAGATGAATTTGTTCTGACACAGAGTAACTCTTAAGTTCTTGTCATATTTTATTATCATTTTCTAAGTTATAGTTAATAAACAGTGATAATGTAAGAAATTTTGAAGGTATCTGAATAAATTTAGGTTTGAATGTAATTAATTTGTGATTATCAAGATGAATTTGTTCTGATACAGTTTAACTTGCCAAATATTGTCATAACTTGTCAGTTCTTGTCATATTTTATTACTATTTCTAAACTATAGTAAATAAACTGTGATAATGTGAGAAATGTTGAAGGTTTCTTAATAAATTTTGTTTTGACTTTGAATAAATAAATAAAATGAAAATAAATACATACATACATACATACATACATACCAACATACACATAGATTTAAAACAAAAATAAATAAATAATATGAATAGTGATGAACAGTTAAAGGTTGTATCAGCGATTTCTAGCCTAAAACATAAAGTGTCAATTTCAGCTGACCTTTCTTCACGATCCGCTCGCTGCCTGCCCCATAAATTGTCTGTGAAAAAAACGCGTCTCTGTGGTCAGCCTAGGGTCCGAGATATGCCAAAAAAAACAATCGGCACTACCAACCTTTCCACAGATAAACAAACAGTGTTCCAACCAATCAGCGTCAGGGGTTTGGTGTTGTGGACTTTCCTACTGGTGCAGGGATGTGAGGGAGGCGGAGCGAAAGTCCACAACACCAAACCCCTGACGCTGATTGGTTGGAACACTGTTTGTTTATCTGTGGAAAGGTTGGTAGTGCCGATTGTTTTTTTGGCATATCTCGGACCCTAGGCTGACCAGAGAGACGCGTTTTTTTCACACACAATTTATGGGGCAGGCAGCGAGCGGATCGTGAAGAAAGCTCAGCTGAATTTGACACTTTATGTTTCAGGCTAGAAATCGCTGATACAACCTTTAAATAATTAATGAATAGACAGCAAACACAGCAATGCTTGTATTCATTTGAAAAGTGATGTTACATATCACCAAGTGACACACATAAACAGAGTTTGAGATACTTGGGATACCTTGCAAACTACTTTCAGTTTCATGTCTTTAGAAGTCATTCCTATAACTAATAAGAATGCACTTATGGCTAATTTACTTACACATTATCAAACATTGATAGATTCTGACACAAGGATACATGCCAGGATTGAAAGGAAGGAAGCAGGGTAAAATAAAGCAGATAGTAAGAAGAGGAAACTGAAATTTAAGGTTAAAGGGTTTCACTGAGCCCATTTAGTGACTCCTTGTTTGTTGTAATTGGCCAAGAGAGACATTTCCAACAACATGACTGTGACAGTGGTCCGAGAATGAATGCAAACAGAAACTATTTCCACACAGAAAGTGGTTCAAGTGGTTGTCACTCTCACTCATGAGGAGAAGACGGCTGAACCCCTTCCAAGTCCAAAACCCAATTATAATCAGCGAGCCTGTATTAAACACTCTTTGAGGGAGACCAGAGCAGAGCCTGAAAGAAACGACGAAAAGAGAACCATTTAAAATTACAGGTATGGAAAAATTCAACCCTATGAATAGTTTACAGTACTGCAGGCGAATGAGGTAACCATGCAATCAGACCTGGCATGGAAGGTAACTGTCAGATGATTAACAATCCAAACCGTGCCAAATTCAAGACACAATGTTGAACAAATACTTCGGCGTATAAGAAATGATGTGTTGCTATAGGGTCCGCCCTTAGGAAGAGCTGCGAAGCGAGCCTGCTGGCTCATCTAGAGTTTGAAGATTAGTGCATGACATCTTGAAACATTCTTCTGGTCACCATCAGTTCATAATGTGAAGTACAATATGTAAGGTGGAATGAGTAATGAGGAACTTAACATTTAGAAACTTAAATAAAACAATATTTTAAACTCATAAAAAGTCGTTGAGTGAACATAACGTCAGTCAGCGGCTGCACACCATATCGATCCAGGTGATTAATTCACAAGAACATGAAGACTCGTTTGTCTTTGTTTAAATAACAGCCAAACTGCATTTGCAGAAAGTCATTACGGAGCTCGACAACTCACTCTCCTGTTGCTTTAAATCCAGCTGGGTGGTTGAAGAGACATTTCAGGTTTTTAAAAGCTGGTTTGATCAATGATGTGTTAGAAACAAGTCCGTGACATTTTTTGATTTATCGATACAATTCCTCAGAGCTCAAACTGGACTTGTTGAACTCGCTTTAGGTTCTCATCTAGAATAGATATTGATTTACCATGTTGCTACACCATCAATTAAACAGCCTATGTTTTCTTTTCTTCATAATGATCAATATCTGAGATTTTGCTTTCTTATAAGTCAACCAGGCAAGCCCATACAACCAAAGTTAAAAAACATTTTGCATATTTTCTCAGCTTCAAAATACCCGCATAAATTTGCATGCTGGTTTATGCTGGTCCAGCTGTTGGACCGCTGCCAAAAATGCTAGTTAACCACCATCTTTCTGGTTAATCTGGTTGACCAAGGTTAATGCCGTGGGAACAAAATAGGTCTGTCTTCGGATAAACCCCTTCAACGACATACTCCATGTTGTGTTTAAGATAAACAAAGCATCCCGATTAACTTCCAGCAGGAAGGAGGTCGTAGGGTTATCATAGCAATGCGTTCATATGTCCAGTAGACAGGGAGGGTCACAAGCTGTCCAATCTCGTCCAGTGATAGCACAGCCACACTTAAGCCTCATACTCATGCACCGCTGTCTGCTGCAGATAAACAGGCTCCATCTTTAAGTTTAGCTGTAGATAACACTGCATCAACCAGAATGCATTGTGCCGCTATCACTGAATATTCCAAACAAAACCAGAGACAAATGAGAGGATTAAAATTGTATTATGATGCCCTTGGTGGTACTCTCAACCTGACTAAATTCATCTCTGACACAGTTTGCTGTTGGCATAATGGACTCTCGCATGAGCTGACTAATACGATAAAGGATTTGCCAGTTGCTATTGATTTTCTAAAGAGAAATGCAATGCAAAAAGCAATACTCTTGATTTGCACAAGCCAGTAAACATTTGTCAATTGCAGTTGTCTGCTGAGGATCATATTTTAATAACAACACAATCATTTCAGTACATTAATATAAAAAATGAGCTTAAAATTAAAAATATTGAAGCATAAATGTGACCCTGGAAAACCAGTCATAAGTAGCATGGGTATATTAGTAGCATTGTATGGGTCAAAATGATTGATTTTTCTTTTATACCAAAAATCATTAGGATATAGTAAAGATTAGTTCCATGAATATATTTTGTAAATATCCTACCGTAAATATATCAAAACTTAATTTTTGATTAGTAATATGCATTGCTAAGAACTTCATTTGGACAACTTTAAAGGTGATTTTCTCAATATTTTGATATTTTTGCATCCTCAGATTCCAGATTTTCAAATGATTGTATCTCAACCGAATATTGTCCTATCCTAACAAACCATACATCAATGGACAGCTTTCAGATAATGTTTAAATCTTAATTTAAAAAAAAAAGTACCCTTATGACTGGTTTTGTGGCCCAGAGTCACAAATGTCACAAAAGCCACATACACAAAATGAAATGCATAAAACATACATGCTCTTATTTGTGAGGTAGCATTTTTGCAATCATATGAAAGCAATATAATCCTCTTTATCCTTAAACTAAAACCCAAGGACTAAAAATCATTCCAGCATAAAACCTGATCTCAGCATGTACGCCTCTCACATTTTTGTTTTAATATCTTGAGTTTTTTTAGTTTTTCTAGGAAAGTTTGGATAGGTTTCTGCTCCAAATACACTAAAAATCCTGCTTCACATCTGAATGAGGCCCACACTATAGCATATGTTTTATGAGGATTTCAGGATTTCTAATTAAGTTTAACTACAATTGCAGCAGGCCGTGTGGATGAACCTCACAAAACATGTCCAAGTCATATTTAACCACAAAATCGAAATAACAAAAGATATGTTTGGCACAAAGAAAATTCCTTAGTCATGAAAATAATGCGGATTTTAAAATTGCTAAATAAATATATAAAACCATTTTTGTACTTCTGGTAATGAGAATTTAGTTAAATTATAAATGGGAAGAAATGTAGTCAAAACGAAGAAAATGTGACCTAGAAATGTTCTTGATCAGTTCACATGAACATCCCATACAAGCTAAAACTTTCCGAATTTCTGTGTCTTACATGATAGTTTTTTTTTTTACGCCCCACTGAGATTTGGATCCCTAACAAGCTCTGTTCCTCCCCACAGAAGTGCACTTACAGGTCTGTTCTCAGGAGAGGGAAGCTGAGAAGAGAGAGCTTCATCCATCATCAGAGGTTTGCCCGGATTAGCCAGGCCTCATAACTTCCCAGTGCCGAACAGTGGTGTAAACCTTCCCTTCCTGCCTTTTATCATCCGAATCCCAACCATCCATTGTCCGTAACAGTCATTAGAAGTAGCCTTGGGCTGACCTCACACTTCCAATTAATAACAAAAAGAATAAGTCAACACCACCTTCTTAAAGTGCATGCACAGACAGGCGGTTTCATGCAGATCTAATCTATTACCCAAGGTGCAAAGGGAGTAGAAAGGTAGTTACTGTACAAAAAACAGGCCAGAAAGGAATATGTAGGAGGAGATGGTGTCCGCATAAAAAACAGAGCTCCCCAGACTCATTACAGGAACACAAAAATGGAAGCCGCATATGTAGCCGTATATCACAGCTATGATTGTGACATTGCATTTATAAAACTGTTTGATGGCACGAGTGTGTAAATACATAAGAAACAACAACTAGTGTCTTTAAAACACCTCTTTTCTGCCACGGATTTAAATCTCAGTTTGACGGCTTAACAGCTGAGCCAAAGCCTCCATTACTAATTCAAAAACGTCACTTTAGAACTAGTAACAAAGGAACGTCAAGTTGCTTTATTAAAAGCTAATATTGTATTACTGTATTTAAAGCAGTGTATTATGTGTAGTAGAGTGATGGACTGATAGAATGTGATTACCTGTATCTGATACAGCATTCATTCTTCGGCTCAATCTCATATTCATAATAAAACATTAGTTTGAATGTCCACTGAGGAAAGCGATATCTGTGTCGTACTATTCTTTCATCTGTTAGGGGTGATTTCTGATGACAGTGCTGCTCAGTGCATTTGTTAGCTGCGTCTTACAAGGTGTTGTTGTAAATGAAAGTAACTTGTTTACAACAGCATTTCAGTCTCTTTCAATATAAAAGTCTTTACTGCTGACCCACTCATAAAAACCATCTAATGGTGAAATAATGTAACTAAAATCACCATCACAAACACACACGTTTCCCAATACTAAGTATTATTATTATTAAATACGACTATTATTTATATTAAATATTATTTGTTGAAGAATAATATTTAATAGAGATCATGAACAGCCAAAATAAAAGCTGTTAGGCAATTCAGGTCACAAGTACAAAAGCATCGCTCTGATATACAGCTTTAAATTGAATGAGATTTTGCCCTCAGCCAAAACTATTTGCCCTGGAACAAATAATAAATTAATGAGACCAAAGACTGCACAATATATTTAACCAAAACAAATTATAACTCATGTTTAACCATTATAGAGACATCAGGGCAAGCGGCAAATTCCAGAACATCTGGCCGAAGTAAGGCTGCTCTTGGTGGGTTCAAGAGTGCTGAATGGCTGCTGACGTCCTAGAATTCACATTTCCGAAATGATGAAG